>NC_064638.1:224045630-224348660 GCF_023864345.2 Schistocerca serialis cubense
CCCGTCCACGACCACTGCAAGCAACAGCATTGCTCTTTCGTTGCTGTGATTTTTTGTATTCAAAAGTCCATGTGCGGTCGGAAAGACACTTAAAAATTGTCAGCTTCAAGTAGAATGTAATTTTCCAGCAGGCTTCAGAGTCCACATTTCTATGCCAAATGAAATGTGTCATCAACGCTTGAAATTTATCCTCAAATCTACCCATAAACGAAGACATGTCTTTTTGTCTTTTTTAGTGTTTACGACCTACCCCTCATCAGATGTGAACCACTCTATGCCGATCCTAACAGCGAATGACATAGCCTTTTCGCTAATGGTACTAACTCCGACGGGTATGTTTTGTCCTCTACATGGACGAAGGCATTTCTATAAACGTTCTTCAAGACGCGGGAATTCACCTTACCGGGTCCCCTTCCTCCTCTTTATAAAAAGTTTTCAGGAATGTGATGTTTGGTTGGAATAAAGAAAGTTTTCGCTACATCTGTCTTTTTTTTTCACTAAGCCCTCCACGAGCTCAATGACATGTACTCTCTCCTGCGAAAGTCAAACACTTGCACATTTTGGAAGTAAATCTGAAAACTTTTTTATTTGATGTACTACGTTATTCATTGTTGAGCAAAATAAAGGACTGCCAAGAAGAGTTAAATAACGGACCAAGTGCAGATATAAATAACGAAATGATTCGAATTACCTAGTGTTAAATACCGCTAACTTCGATGTATGCATTGCACTTCGTAATTACCTCTGGGTTTCAGAAGAGGACTGCGTGAAGACTAACGAGCGACGTGGCCCAGCGGTTAGCACTCTGGACGCACATCCGCTAAGTACAGCCATTCTGATTTAGGTTTTCCGTGATTTCACTAAATCGCTCCACGTTCCTTTCAAAGTGCGTGGTCGATTTCCTTGAAACTATCCGAGCTTGTGCTCAATCTATAACGGGCTCAGGGTCGACGGTACGTTGAATCCTAAACTTCTTTCCTTCATTTCTGGCACTAAACTACAAGATATTCAGAAAATGCACACACATGAGTGGAGAAAGCAGTTCGACCAGTTTTAAATCGTATTATAGGTACTCAGTATGAGCGACGTTTGTTACTCGGGAAACGTCAATATATGCTGCAATTCAATGAAGCAGCTGACACGAATTGCCTGGGCAGGAGTGACAGCAGCCTGATTTGGAAATTTGTTTATTGGGTTGGCTATCTGTGGGTACAAACTAATTGGACGCGACAATGTGGTGCGGATGATTTGTCTATATGTTGCGACACTCCTGACCCCTAGTGCAACTTTGCCACACAGCGTGTTACAGAATGAAACTCGGGAAGATTATTCATTGATATGTGTAATCTTTTCTGAATGTCTTGAAGTTTTTGCACGATATTCTACCGAAACCCTAACGCTGTTACTGAATAACACTGTAGAGCAGACCAGGGAAAACGTGGCGCTTGCCCCTCCACCATACACTCGAACTGTGTCGTCACTGCCAGACCGCAGCATACGATCGACTTGCTTATCAGCAGTCGAGATGGGTAGTGACCCACCGATTACTTCCTCAAAGCATAGGCTCTCCCATCTTCATTCGTTGTCTGACAGTCATCGGTTGCTTTTGGCAATTTATTCAGATTTACATTCCTCAATATTGCGCTAACACTGAGGTTGTCATTTTGGTTCTTGCTATGGCTATTGTTCTGGTTACATTCTGCATATTACTGTGGCTATTTTTCTGTTACAGTTCTTGAGAAAGTTGAAAAGAAAGAACACTGAAAACTATTTTCAATGACTGGAGGGTTAAGTGTTCTTTATAGACAATTTCGGTGAAAAAGCTAACGTTGAACCTGTAAAAACTGCTTAAGTTGGTTTGCACTGGGTAGTAATCTAGTTCGGCAATTCTCTCTGCTGCATGAAACAACACGCAGGCGTTACTGTCATGATGAACGATGCTCTTTATTGAATAACCTAAAAAACAAATACAATGATACCTGAATCATCAAGTCTTAGAAAACAGTGCTTAACTGCACATGTGGAGTGTGCCTAAAATTAGCCAACAATCAGAAATGTTTCAGTGACGACATACTCGTGAAATAATATGCAAATAGCTATGACAAAGCATTTGGTTGCTACGACACCGCTGAACATTTCAGAACAGCTACTTTGTAATGTAACATTGTAAAAAGTTGAATTCTTGATACGGATCAGTGCGTAGAAAGCAAACTAAACAATTTAATTGCAAACTGTCAGTTGAGTGTACTGATCTACAATAACAATCTCGATCAACTATTAATTTTTATTTGCATAATAACAGACAACTTTTTTCTGGACTAAGAATTACTAGACATACTTCCGTTACTCGGAATAACAACTTTGGATATTTTTGATGCCTTTAGAAAGTGTATTGACAAAACTGGCTGTCTTAAACTATGGTCGGCATTGAAAATGACTTGGTTGGTTAATTATTGAAAAAGAATGGAATGAACTATTTTACTTTTCATTACATTATACCTCAGGAATCACTACGTGAAAAAATTACTAGAATGCTGTCCGCATTTAAAGCAAATTACGGTTATAATATGCTAAGGAAATCGATGACTATCACTCATTGAAAATTTAAGCAATTTTTGGTGGAGGTTGACACGGAATACGGAGATATACATCTTCACCTTGACAATCGTTGGTTGACCGTAGGAAACAGTTTAGCCCGCTTTTTTTCCCACAAAGAAAAAGCTTATCATATTTTTAAATAAAGAGTTGAGATCGGATACTTCGGAATGTGAAATGAAACTGAATGATTCGCTTTTTTATCAGAATTGGAGCTTTTAACATGTTTTCCAAATCAGGTAAATAATTTGGATATAGTAGGTAGGACTCGCGATTCAGGACGAATGGCAGTTGGTCGGCGTGGCTGTGGCTGGGGCGGCTGCTGTGACGTCACATCACGAGGGGAATTGGAGGGGGAAGGACTCACTAGAGGGGAACGGAGGGCGCGCCACGGTTTGCTAGGGCTGCTGTAGGGTGTTTGCAGTTGGTCTGTCATGACAATCACATCGATTTATCGAGTGTACAAAAACAAATATGACTTTATAAATTGATCCAGGTTTTCTCGGGGGAACGGACAACTAAATTTATTGAGGAATTCGATTTATAGAGGATCCAATTAGTGAGTGAACTGTAGTTATTCGACCATATAGGCAGCACACTAATGCAAAATCTCAGCTGCCTGCTAGGATATACTTCACATTATTTACTAGATGGAATTGATTATTGTTTTTGATAGCTGAGTTTAGACACGCTGTCAAAATACACCACACCTAAAAAGTTGTGACAAGTTTGAGCTCCTGAGTACACGAGTAAACAATGCACATTGTAGCATTTCCATTACCAGTGACAGTATTATCCTCACGTCTACATGAGTCTTCTACTTGTAAACTTATTCAGCATGTCAAAAGATAGAGCTGAAGTACATTGTGCTCAAACTGAAGTGAGAGTGCAACTTGTTAGAGCTTGTAAACACAGCACAGCATAGGCATGGAAGGAAGTGGCATTGTCGGTAACAGGATAAACAGTTAACAGTGTAGGAAGCCAGTCGTGGAGTAACTCTTCTGTAGGAGAATCGTACACAGCGATGTATAGCAAGAGAACTTGGCGTAAATCAAAATGCATACTTATGTTGAGAAAACAATACAGTGAAAGGCATATTACTGATAGATAGCAAGGTTCGCGTCGTAGAAGGAAAACAACAGCTGTCCAGCGTCGCTATCTTTGGATTTTAGTATTGAGGAACCATACAAGAACAGCACGTGAACTAAGAGAAGACTTTCGCCAAGCTTCTGGACAACTGGTAAGTGATCAAACTATGCTGAACAGATTAGACGAGAATCAGTTTAGACACAAGTGGCAGAATGAAGTGCATCGTTCAGTGAGATTATATAAAGAAAGAGGCTTTGCCGAAGAGCACAGATATTGCCAGTTAACGCACTGGAGGAAAATGCTGTTCTGCGAAGAAGCTAGAGTTTGCAGACACCAATGATCGACTTATGCAGCGGAATATTCATAACTTAGGGGAAATTGGCATATCATAACACCTCATATCAATTTCCCTTACTTTATGAAATTAGAGTGGACGTGCATGTAAAGGATGGCCGCATCAGGGTATGGATAATTCATGGGGAACGTAGCATGGAAGCTACAGTGTTCCTGGCAGTTCCTTTTGGAGGAGGTGCTATAATGCTATGGGGAGGAATTACCCTGAAACAGAACTACTGGTTTTAGTCCTCAGAAGTAATAGCTGAGGTCTAAAAGAGTAGAGATACATCAACGAAATGTTTGATCCTCATGTACGATCTTTGGCACAAGATCTTGGGGAATAATTCCTTCCTATGAATGATAAAGCTCGTGCCCATGTTGAAGCCACAGTGAAAAATTTTCTTCGGTGAAACGATATCATGTTTTACAGTAGCCAGCATATAGTCCCGACATAAGCGCCTTAGAGCACGTACGTGATTATCTGAAGACTCGTGCAAATCCTCCAAAAACGCTACAGCATTTAGAGGGAGGGAGCCTTGCTGTGAGAGTGACAAGAAACACAAAAGGATTTTATTTGAAGGCTGATTCGAGGTACGCCGAGATGCTGTGCTGCCGTTACTGAAGCAAGAGAGGACACCAGGGGCATCAAGTGCAGGAAAAAAAAATTCTGTGCGGCAAGAACCACTACAATTTTGAGCTCCTACACAGCTTTTTATACAAAACAGGAAGGGAAGCAGGTCGCCTCTAAGGGGTTAGTCGTTTCCACGTAGGAGGCGTGTTTTTTAAGTAAGTACAGTTTTGAAATTAAAAAAAGACGTGTTACGATATGTCAATAATTTTATTTTCATCTGAAAGCCTGTACCTTAATCTATGCACTGACGCCACTACAGTCTGATTCTTCCTTGTTTACGTTGTGTACTGAGTGTTTAAGATGCCTCCGATAATCGTGAGTCCCGCCCACTGTGAAGTACGGGCTGTTATAAGATTTCTTAGTGCTAAAGGCGTAAAAGCGATCGATATTCATCGTGAGATCTGTGCCTTTTACGGAGGAAACATTGAGTGATGGAATGGTAAGACAGTGGGTGAGAGCATTTAAAGATGGCCGCACAAATGTGCGTGATGAATAACGGAGTGGGCGTCGTTCGGTCGTTAATGAATGTTTGGTGTGGGAAGTGGACAATAAGGTGAGAGAAAACAGACGCTTCACGATTTCCTCCTTGCGGGATGACTTTCCTAATGTTTCAAGTAGTGTTTTGTATGTCATTGTGTGGTGTCATAGCCAGACACCACACTTGCTAGGTGGTAGCCTTTAAATCGGCCGCGGTCCGTTAGTGTACGTCGGACCCGCGTGTCGCCACTATCAGTGATAGCAGACCGAGCGCCGCCACACGGCAGGTCTAGTCTAGAGAGACTCCCTAGCACTCGCCCCAGTGGAACAACCGACTTTGCTAGCGATGGTTCAATGACAAAATACGCTCTCATTTGCCGAGACGATAGTTAGCATAGCCTTCAGCTACGTCATTTGCTACGACCTAGCAAGGCGCCATTACCAGTTACTATTGATGCTGTAAAACATGTACCGTCAAGAGCGATGTTCACCATTTATGGATTAAAGTTAAGTATTCCAGCAGCTACGTACGTTTTTCGCTACAGTCTAATTTCCTTGTCCTGTTCCAGACCTCACGCCAGCCTGCGTGAGCTAAAACGCGTGCCTTTCGGCTTCCTCTCAAAACCGGTGTTGGCTCTCCTGCCAAACCACAACACATGGTGACCGAGAACTTGAATTACCGAAAATTGTGCGCACGTTGGGTACCGAAAATGTTGACGGATGCGCACAAAACCAAACGTTTAGACAGTGCATTGAATTTCCTTGAGCGGTACCACAACGACGGTGATGGTTTATTAAGCCAAATTGTTACAGGCAATGAAACATGGGTGGTCTACGTCACACCAGAATCAAAGCAACAGTCCATGGAAGATGAGCAAGGGCATCGTTTTGCTGCAATGCCCGTCCGCATGTGGCGAATCAGACCAAAGATTTCACCACATCTTTTCGATGGGAAACTCTAGATCATCCACCGTACAGCCCCGATCTTGCGCCCAGTGACTGCCATCTGTTCCTGCACTTGAAGAAACACCTGGGCGGTCAGAGTCTTCAAGACGATGACGAAGTCAAAACAGTGGTGATGCAGTGGTTAACAAGTCAGGTGGCAGACTTCTGTGAGGAGGGTATTCAAAAATTGGTACAACGTTATGACAAGTGCCTCAATACTGACGGAAATTACGTAGAAAAGTAGATTAAGGTACAGGCTTTCATGTAAAAATAAAATTATTGAGATATCTTAGCACGTCTTTTTAATTTCGAAACGGTATTTATATAAGAAACACGTCTCGTAAGAAGATGTGGAAAATTTTGTAAACTAAGTTTGTTTTTGTAAAAAGCTAATATTCTGAAAATTACAAGCATTTAAAATCATGACAAATTTATTTTGAGTAGTGTATTATTCGTTGTAAATCCGCCAATATAATAAAACTAGCACGCTGATCGATTTAGTGCTTGCTCGCAGCAGCATTCTCAAGAACGTACATCAGGGGAAAAAATTATCCAGTCACGTGTCCCGTGGAAATACGTCGCAACTTGAAGGAGGAGATGGATGGCGAGTATATTTGGGTGGCACGCGGCGGGTGTGCTACTTGTTGCGCGCCGGGCTGCAAGCACGCCAGGGGCATCCGGTGGCAGCAGAAGGCCCGTCTGACTGGGCGATAATTGTGCAAATAGCGGATATCCCGCAGCTATCTGTTCAGACCTGTTGCAGACCCTCCCAGCGCTGTGCTGTGCTCACAAGCTGGCGGATTATGATAAGCTGACATGCAATCGACGCAGTACGGCTTTTGAAACCGAGACGGAATGATATCGGGAAGAGTGTCGTTCCTCATTTGCTACGCCTGGTTATTTTCATTTTTTCTGCTCTTAGTTTACAGCCCGTAATAACTTTGTCAATGCTTTTGGTAGTGGTAAGGGTGAATTCAAAATGATTATAGTGATTACCAATTGCTGTAACTACATTGACGGATAAAAATCGCAACATAAAAATTATTAATGTAAATGAACTTTTTTTGGGGGAAGGATATTTTTGTCTAGGTAACAAGTTTAAGTGATTAACATTACAAGTTATAATAAAATGTTCCGGACTATTATGCCGTGGTCGAATGGATTTCATCTTGAAAACCGATGTTTCGTCCCCACTTGCGGAGGACATTTTCAAGAGGGATCGTAGCTTCTTTGAATCTCCGATTCACACCCTGGCTCGCTACTGATTGCAGAAAAATTCCGCGTGCTTCTACGCAGGGACGCGAAATCACACGGTTTGAATACGAGAGCGCAATTGGCCGTTGCTATCACGGTGGAAGACTGGTACACTTCTTCGTCACCGCATTCGTGAAAAGTAAGAATTGTGTTACGGTAGTGCTGGTAACCTCTAGGAAAGAACATTTTTAGTGAAGAAGGAAACATCGACATGCAGTGACGAGCGAAAATATTATGAGCACTACCCACCATGAGATTAAATGTCACCTGGTATCGTTACGTACACTTGAGTCTATGAAGGAAGTATCCATGCCACGTAGAATACCTACTTTATTGCTTTCCTAATGTGTACTGGCACGAGATTTACCAAGAGGTCATAATATTCTGGTTGAAAATCTAAGTGACAAGGTTAACTCGATTAGCATTTGAGTAACAACTACATTTGTATCTACCTGATTATTAGTGTGACTCACCAAAAGTTAATGTGTGTATGTCATGCAAGCGCAAAAACAGTACTTGTCCGTTATTCTTTAGAGTTAAACGTTTACCTGAACTTGGTTCCACGGATTACATATTGTAGCCAGATGGGCTACATTGTTAAATTAGTTTCTTCCAAATTGTTGGATCAGTTTTATTGTAGACAAGGACGCTGTACTCTGCTCTTGATCATCTATCTTCGCACCTTACAACCAAGGATTTCTTTTAATGGGTTGCGTGAAAGACCTTGTGTGTTTGCCTCTTTTTCTAAAAATAATTCCACAGCTCAAAGTGTGCATTTTTACTACGCTCACGTCGGTGATTCCACGTATGTTTCAGAATGTAGAGTGTATTATTGCTTGGCTGTTGTTCTTGTGCTCAAAGGGGCTCATGCATAAAATATATAAAGTACATACGACGACTTGAATTTTCTTTCATAGTCCCTGTAATTCTTATCGATGTTGCGCTAGTTAGGAAAACGGCGGCTAGTATGCGCCGCTGAAGCTAAAATTGGTATCAAACCTTTGTTGATGTTTTGAAATAAGATATAACCGCATAAGACCTTTACTTGAACATTTGTTTGGGTGTAAATGATTCTGACAAAAAAATGCACACATCAGGAAAACATTTTCCAAGACATACATTCAATATTAGAAAAGCATCTGGTAGTATGCGCCACACAACTAATATAGTTTTTTTTTAAAGTATTTTTGGTTCACAGAAAAATTAATCTGTGTGTATACGAAAAGTACTAGATAGTAAAATACCCGTTAGTTAGAATACCTTTCAGTTTGTGGTCAACATTAACGTTGTGGACCGATGTTTCCTGTAACGTGGTTCTGGGCCTTCTTCAAAAGTTTTTATAGTAATGTTTATTTACCAACTTCTTTCCTCTGTTAAATCTGTAAGTTTTAAATTTTCTGTAAAATTGTTACCCAACTTTTCAAAATCAATTGTAACTGGTGGCATTAACCTGGAATCTAAATCTTTCATATGTGATACAAGCATTACTTCGTAATTTTCTTCACATCTATATCTGCATCTACATATTTATTCTGTACTTCAGAGGTAAGTGCCTGGCAGAGGGTTCATAAAGCTACCTTGAAGCTATTTCTCTACCGTTCCACTCTCGAACAGCATCCGGAAAAAACGAGTACTTAATTTTTTCTGTGTGAGCTCTGATTTGTCTTATTTTACGTAGGTGTATTTTCGTATTCGGTGTAGAATTTCGGTGATTGATATTTCATGCAAAATCTCACCGGAACGAGAAACGCCGTTGTTTTAATTATTTCCACCGCAGCTCATCTACCATATCCGTGATACTCTCTCTCCTATTCACGACAATACAGTGCCAGCTACCTCTTTTCGAACTCCGTCAATCCTATCTGATGCGGATCCCACACCTCACAGCAGTGCTCCAGAAGAGGACGTACAAGCGTAGTGTAGGCAGTCTCTTTAGTAGACCTGTTGCATTTTCTCAGTGTTCTCCCAATAAATCTTAGCCTTCGGTTTGCTTTATCCACAACATTATCTGTGTGATCTTTACAGCTTAAGCTATTCGCAACTATATTCTCTAAGTACTGAGTTGAGTTTACAGCCTTTAGATTTGTGTGATTTATTGTGTAACCGAAATTTAGCAGATTCCTTTGGTACTTACGTGGATGACTTAGTACTTTTCACTATTTGGAATCAACTACCATTTTATGCACCATACATGTATATTGTCTAAATCATTTTAGAATGTCCTGAAAGTTTAGTTTGAAAAATCCCGTCTGAGATGTCATAGATGTTTGCTGATTGTCTACAATTATTTTAAAGTCGTTTTCAGCGTAATTATAAGGACGTCGAAACGATCGGCAGCAGCCCCTTCGGTCTTTTCACCTTCGAAAACGCTTGCAACCGCTTGCTTCATTGCAGTCTCGGACCTCTGCCCTTGACCCTGACAGACACACTTCATCTTAACCCTTGGCATCGTGGCTTAACAAAAAAAAAAAAAAAATTACTTATGTGGCTCGTATCATCCAGCTTCGGTATGGAGCTCATGTACCCGACCGACATAGCACAATGCAGAAAAAAGAACCGGTTTGAGTGAGAGGAATTTTAATATTATGATACGGTCCATGTTAGACTATTTAAATGTTAATGTTTATATGATAATATTACTTATTACCTTCCACATTGCAAACCGATGTTGAAGATTGCACGTTCACCAGCTTCGACGATCAAAAGAAATAAAATTTACTAGTGACGCAAACTCAACACCCACATTCCTCAGATTCTGTCCAATGGCGGAGTGATGTCTCCGTTTTATTCTAAGCACTGCATACGTCCGCTTTTTTTCAGCAATCCCGAGAAACACCAACTGGCCCATACCACCCGGCGGCAAATACTAACTGCCGTTTCCCTATCGCCGTTTACAATCGTAATATTCATTTTAAATAGCCCAGTATTTTTGAGCATTAATTGACGTTAATCCGTTTGACAGAACAAAACTGTGGATAGCATGTAACGTATTTTCCGTACCTTAATTTAATTCATCTGTCGTAAAATATGCAACAATGACAACTCTGATGCAAGTGTCGGTGATTCGCGAGATTCAGTACCACGTATGGTAAAACGAAGTGAGTACAGTACATTCGTAGAGACTGTAACGAGAGCCGTTCAAAAGATTAAATCCTACTCAATCCTACTCGGAACCTAATAACGTCTGTAAAAATAATAAATAAATGACAGATAGACAATTCAGGGACTTTGTTACTAGACTGTGGACTAGTAACGTCCAAGAACCATGCAGTCTGTTTAAATTAAAAGAAGGTACAAAAGCCAATGAGCAGCTAAGCCAACAGCGTGTCGTATCACTGCTACGAGAAAACAGGCCGAGGAGACTGGGAAGACACTGAAACACATCAGCGATGATGGGGATGGAACGTATAGCACTTGCGTCAGTCCAGCGCTCAGCCTGGTTAAATCTAAGATCTACGACAGCGCCATTGTGAGGTGTTAGAGAGACGGCCGATTACGAATTGAAAGAGTTTGTACATTCTGACGAACTGTTCAGCGTCAGTTTCAATGAAGCCTCAATCCTACTATTATCTTCGAGTCAATGTGATCCGTAAAGAAATTTGCTCTTCTATAACTTTTTAATATTTGAATTGTATTGTTCCAAACTCGACGACTTTGTTTTTCTAAACATTCTAAATACTTTAAAACTGAAATTAAAGCAACTGCTTTTATCCCCCTCGCTAATACATAATTTTGTTACACTTGTTCCTCGGGTCAATATCTTATTCCTTGTTGTTGAAAGGTGCAAACATTACATGACACAGCGAGTCGCTGATTGCGTTCAGATTATTATAGTACATTGTCATTAACAATGACATTTTGTCAGATGTTTGGTGCAGACGCAATTCATGTATCCACCATAATAATTTCTGTGTGACTATCATGACTAAAACAGTTCTTTCCAGTGAGCAGTTGGAAGCGTTAGTAAGTGCATCTAACAGCAAGGAGAATATTTTTGAAGTAATATATCACACCAGTGATTACAACACTCATCCTTTATTTGATTCAGAAGACATGGAGATATTGACACCTGAAATGAGAATGTACAAGCTGTTCAAGTTATTCAATGTCAAATAATAAAATCACTTGGAGCTTAGAGTAAGTGAAATCGTCTTTTCAAGTTTTGATGAACGATTAAGTTCAGAGTATTGTGGTGGAGATGACTAGTATTGAGGGTCGAAGAGTTTATGGGGATAGATGGAAAGTATTAGATGAAATCGCAGTGGATTCCTATACTGGTCAGTAACAACAGGCCAATATAGAATTCCACTGCAATTTCATCTAATGCTTCCCACGCGCCATATCACGGATTGCGCGGCCCCTCCTGCCGGAGGTTCGAGTCCTCCCTCGGCCATGGATGTGTGTGTCGCTCTTAGCACAAGTTATTTTAGTTTAAGTAGTGTGCAAGTCTATGGGCCTCAGCTGTTTGCTCCCTTTGGAATTCATACACATCTGAACATTTTTCAGGAACAGGTAGAGCCATTTTTCTTGCCGTATTGTCCCTGAAACGGTTCTGCTGCATCTCACATGTGTTACGTTTCGATGAGAAGTATGATCGAAGAGCATGAAGAATAAATGAGAAGTTGTCACCTATAATAACTCCGTGGGATAAGTGGATCGAAATACTTTTAAAACTGTATAATTCTGGCACAAATATAGCTATGGATGAACCACCGGTTGGTTACCGACGACGTTGTCCATTCAAACAATATATACCAAGCAAACCCTCAAAATATGTGATAAAAATATAGTCATTGTGTGATTATGCTGCTTCTTATGTTTTGAAGACACGGATCTATACAGGAAAATTACCTGGACAAGCATCTGAGAAAAATCAAAGTATGAGAGTTCTCACGGACCTCATACATGAGTTAAAAGGAGAAAATGTAACATGTGACAATTTCTTCAGATTATATGTACTGTGACAAACACTTTTCAGAAGACATCGTACAATTCTGGGGATGGTGAGAAAAATAAACAAGAACTCCCTAATAATATATCAAGCAAAGAAGATATTCACATCTCAAGGGTGAGCACAATGCACAACAGTGAAGAAATAAGCAGAAGAGAAGACTAGAAACCAAAATGATTTGAACTACAAAGCAAGTAAGGGAACAGTTGACACATTGGATCACTTTATTGACAACGGAAACCCAGCCGCTGGCCAAAGTTCAAATGGTTCAAATGGCTTTGAGTAGTATGAGACTTAACATTTGAGGTCATCAGTCCCCTAGAACTTAGAACTACTTAAACCCAACCAACCTAAGGACATCACACACATCCATGCCCGAGGAAGGATTCGAACCTGTGACCGTTGCGGTCTCCCGGTTCCAGACTGAAGCGCCTAGAGCCGCTCGGCCAGCTAGCCAAAGATTATCTTGAACAATGTTACTGATATTTACGCCTACAATTCTCTTGGTGCTATGGAGAGAGGTGAATCCAGGATGGAAAAATTTTATTTACAAAAGAAGAATATTTCTCGATGAATTGGGAAGACTCCTAGTTACCACTTATATTGAAGCTAGGAAAATGCTGCCGCGAAAATAACAGTAGCAACCGTTGTTAGAAGAATGCAAACAGGAAACCGGCAACATCATTATCCAGCGGTGGCAACCAGATATGCAAACGGGCCAGATGCAAGTTCCGTCCATCAAGTTGTGACAACAAGAAATCAATGAAATGTTCAAATTGTAACAAACACGTTTTTAAAGCTCACGTTAGATCCTACTGCCAAAATTGTGGAATTATAAGTATAATTTCGTTATAATTTTTCGAGTGATTGATAGTTAATACGCTAATTGAAGCTCATTGAGGGCCAGAGCTTACATCATTGTTGCAACTGTTGACACGTAATACAGTAAGATTTGTTTATATTGCAACAAATAAACTACATTTAAAATTATAATTTTTTTACCAATTTACGATCATCATGCCCTTTAAATACCATACGGATCATTATGCCTCGCAAGAACATATGCGTATAGCTTTTTTAAGGAAGATAACAGGGCTAATGGCCGTGCACAGGCACCAACTGACTGGCCGAACGGCGGTCGCTTTGGCCAACCGACAAATCAATATTTCTTGTTAGGTGGTCGGTTGGGTATGTTCACCCGATAGCCGACCAACCCATCGCTTCACCCTAAACCCAACACTACTTCACCCAAAAAAACTGTGACGAGTGTAGCTCTCTAGTGCCCACCTCCTGACAAAAGTTCGTCTTTTCTCACTACGAGTGGGATTAAAGGCTGTTCAAATAATAGCTAACTTGTCGTAACTCGAAGCGGACGAAATTTTGATGACAGAGTTTCAGGAGAAATTTAAAGTTTGCTGATCTTTGTGGGACACATCTGGTGGGGACCACAAGTGAAGCGTACATATAAAGGCACATATATAATGTTATCAAAGTCTGTCGACTTTCTGCATTTGGGTTTTTAAATTTTATTTCAGATTCTTTTTGGAAATGTAATCTAAAAGCCGAAATAGAGACAGATTAGATTTTAGATTCGTCGGAAATGAAAAAAAAATGCCAATATATTAGATTTTAGATTTCATATCTGGTTTGCGTCAGCAATGAAACCTTAAAACTTGAAATATAGATAATCGCATGACATTTTCTAATTACATTTACTTACTTCATTGTTAGAAGTGCTGAAAAACGCCTAGCCTAGCGCCATATCTTCTGCTTTGAAGAGCGAAGTGTAGAACATTTTTATAGTTCCGATAGTTATTGGGTGCTTCAATTGATATGTATCTATTGTTGCATTTGTTAGGTGATATGTGCGCAACCATTTGTAATCTTTCTTCTTCTAATTTGAAATGCTTTTCTTAAACTTACAGATTACATTTTCTATACTACATAAAATATAAATTAATAAATTAGTGAAGATCAATTGTTTTATTTATTCTGTTTTATCATGGTGTATTTCTTCAGGAAACTATAAATCACGTTGAAGGTTTCGGGGATCACTTTCGGCAATACTTCTGGGGACAGAACTGGCCTGAATTTGATGTTATAACTTCTGTCAGCGGCCAGAAACCGTAATCTAGCTAGCAGCCTCTCCTCGCAACTTACACCCTCTCTCATAAGTATTCTTTTTCGGCCAGACAGTGGCAGGTACGTAACAATTTGATAGCTATGTCTCTGACGTGGTACTACTGTTAAATTAACTGGTCTTGATGAACTGCATGTATATTTTCTACAGAGACACTAACTTATAATGTAGTCCAATCGCAGTACTTCCTAAGACAAAAACTCTACATCTGCAGAAACCATAAAATTTAATTTATCTCTGGTGTGGAGAATTACCCCAGCTGAAGAAGAGTGCATGACGGAAGCGGCCGTGACCAGTTTAATGAAACTTTATGGCATCAAAAAGTGCTTTAAAAAGTGCATTACCTCATGAAGTGAGAACAAAGGCTGGACAATATGGTGGGCGGAATGAGTTTCGCGAGACTTTTTATTTTACTGTTGTGAAACGGTTTTTAATTCCGTGACACTGTTTTTTTTTCCACTTTCAAGTTAGAAGTCGCGCTTATTACCTGACAACGACTTGAAACATAGACGCACACATTTATGTTAATAAGTTGTGCACTTAAAAAGAAAAAAAAACATTTTTTCATGCTCTTTTCTGCACACCGGTTTCATTTCAGTGGGAAGACAAGGTGGCCGCATTACGCGAGCGCGGCAGCAGATATCCCGAGCAGCTGACCCGGAAGGGGAGATCTAATAAACTTAGTGTCATACGAGTGCGCCGAAAGAGGCTCTCCAGTCGCCTCTAGAATTGCCCCGCTGCTCCAGAGGGGAGAGTATCAGTCTCCCTCAGGAGTCCGGAGGCTAGATTAGCGCAGCAAGTCACACATTCTGCAAATGTGAACGAGGAGTTCATATTGCTCCATCATATTACTAAACAAGGCACGGGCTATGTGTAACAAGATGAGTGCAAGACTTAAGAGTTACGATACATGATTACGATACATAACTAAAAAGAGGGAGTTCATTTACTTTTCTGGCCAAAATTACATCACCCATGAAGGCGGCATGTAACAAACGTGAAATTTGCAGATATAAAAATGATTAGTATTCCAACAAAACTGTAGTAGGCGTAACAACATTTACATCCTGAATAAAACGGAAAGATTAAGCAACAGGTATCTCACTCAGAAATCGTACTTCTGTGTTGGCTGAGTGTGAGGTGACACGCATAACACATGTCGGAATTTGGCAGCGGCGTGATAAGTCATACAAGACCACAGTATTGCTTGATTGGCGACTCCATGTTGTCTTGTGCACTACGACCAGATAACAGGTATACTTGAAAAAAGAGACAGCATTGGTCGTATATTTTTTACTATTGCAAAATCGATTTTCTGTCACTGAGTGACCATCTTCAGTGCTATATTGTATAACTTAAATTGGGATGCACTGTTGTCACTAAGCTTACGGCAATCACATAGACTCTCGACCTTATGGAAGAGATAGAGATCTTTTGTCATAATAAGGCTCCAGATATCAAGCTGCTTAACGAGCAAACGATATCGAGAAGCACACATTTTTGGGAATGCTTCTCCGATATACTATGAAAGGAAGTCAACTTGTGGTCATTTATCACAATTTGCAATTCATAGTCAGCTGCTTGTTATCCCTTATATACAACGCCTCAGTCATAGTCGCTACGAGAACACGTATAATGGCCGCCATTTCAACTATCTCAACACATTGACACACATGTTTTCAGTTTGTTTTAATAACATTACTAATTTCGGTTTTTTTTTTTTTTTAGAAGTTAAAAATTTTTTCACATTACGATCAGAGAATACAACATAGAAAATCACAATTACATCTGCATATGAACATAACACTTCTTAGAAACAAACCTACACTCCTGGAAATTGAAATAAGAACACCGTGAATTCATTGTCCCAGGAAGGGGAAAATTTATTGACACATTCCTGGGGTCAGATACATCACATGATCACACTGACAGAACCACAGGCACATAGACACAGGCAACAGAGCATGCACAATGTCGGCACTAGTACAGTGTATATCCACCTTTCGCAGCAATGCAGGCTGCTATTCTCCCATGGAGGCGATCGTAGAGATGCTGGATGTAGTCCTGTGGAACGGCTTGCCATGCCATTTCCACCTGGCGCCTCAGTTGGACCAGCGTTCGTGCTGGACGTGCAGACCGCGTGAGACGACGCTTCATCCAGTCCCAAACATGCTCAATGGGGGACAGATCCGGAGATCTTGCTGGCCAGGGTAGTTGACTTACACCTTCTAGAGCACGTTGGGTGGCACGGGATACATGCGGACGTGCATTGTCCTGTTGGAACAGCAAGTTCCCTTGTCGGTCTAGGAATGGTAGAACGATGGGTTCGATGACGGTTTGGATGTACCGTGCACTATTCAGTGTCCCCTCGACGATCACCAGTGGTGTACGGCCAGTGTAGGAGATCGCTCCCCACACCATGATGCCGGGTGTTGGCCCTGTGTGCCTCGGTCGCATGCAGTCCTGATTGTGGCGCTCACCTGCACGGCGCCAAACACGCATACAACCATCATTGGCACCAAGGCAGAAGCGACTCTCATCGCTGAAGACGACACGTCTCCATTCGTCCCTCCATTCACGCCTGTCGCGACACCACTGGAGGCGGGCTGCACGATGTTGGGGCGTGAGCGGAAGACGGCCTAACGGTGTGCGGGACCGTAGCCCAGGTTCATGGATACGGTTGCGAATGGTCCTCGCCGATACCCCAGGAGCAACAGTGTCCCTAATTTGCTGGGAAGTGGCGGTGCGGTCCCCTACGGCACTGCGTAGGATCCTACGGTCTTGGCGTGCATCCGTGCGTCGCTGCGGTCCGGTCCCAGGTCGACGGGCACGTGCACCTTCCGCCGACCACTGGCGACAACATCGATGTACTGTGGAGACCTCACGCCCCACGTGTTGAGCAATTCGGCGGTACGTCCACCCGGCCTCCCGCATGCCCACTATACGCCCTCGCTCAAAGTCCGTCAACTGCACATACGGTTCACGTCCACGCTGTCGCGGCATGCTACCAGTGTTAAAGACTGCGATGGAGCTCCGTATGCCACGGCAAACTGGCTGACACTGACGGCGGCGGTGCACAAATGCTGCGCAGCTAGCGCCATTCGACGGCCAACACCGCGGTTCCTGGTGTGTCCGCTGTGCCGTGCGTGTGATCATTGCTTGTACAGCCCTCTCGCAGTGTCCGGAGCAAGTATGGTGGGTCTGACACACCGGTGTCAATGTGTTCTTTTTTCCATTTCCAGGAGTGTATATTGTATAACTTAAATTGGGATGCACTGTTGTCACTAAGTATTGCTGCTTGTGCTGGTGATATCCCACGACTGCCTAGCGAATATGACAGCAGTAAGGCCATACTCAACGACTAGCAAAATCTCAACGTTCGCAACGACTGGCGCCCGATAGGACAGACTTATTGTCCGCTCGACTGTGCACGATCCTACAGCCACATCACACACTTTGCAGAACCCCGAGTGTGTTTTGAGACGGTCTGTTGTCGATGGCTGTGATAACTTCCTCACAGGAGACGTTTGTGGGGCTACAGAGGCTTGAAGTCGTAAAGGGCTTGAGTTAGATCAATCGCCACACCTGCATTCGAGCCGATGTGTCCCAAAAATGAAATCCATGGACATGGTTCACCTTGGACGGCTTAACCGTGAGTCTGGCCTCCTTAAGCCTACTTAAAACCAAGACAGATGATGCAGGTGCTCTTCAAAGCTCTGACTATGTATGAAAATGTCGTCTAAGTAATTATAAACGAAGGGAAACTTCAGGTCCCCGAGGACTGAATCAAGTAGTCGCAACAACACTGCCGCCCCACGTAGCGAAGCCAAAAGGTACAAGATTAAACTCATACAAGTTAAAATAGGTGCAAAATGCGGTGAATCTTTTAGAAACATCAGCTAACGGTGTCTGTTAGTATGCCTGATTGAAATCAGTGACACTAAAAAGCTTAATGCCCGAAAACCACGAAAAACAATTATGTAAAGCAGAGAGTGGGACGGATTCAAGTACAAATTTCTGATTAAGAAACCGGCATTAAACAACTGGCCGGTACCCTGTTCCCCTAGCCTTATGCGCCAGGAAAATTTGGTGAAGCATAAGGTGAGATTGATGGTCTAATAACGTCAGTCTCCAACAGTTGATCAGCAATATAACGAAGTTCGTTCATTTTCGAAGGTGACAACCTATACGGGGCATGCCTCAGAGGGACATAATAAGTTAATCAAAACTGATATTTAACGCGGTTCGTAACCTCTAGCCGGTGAGTAAGAACTTCAGGAAACTGCTGTAAGACGTCCAAAACATGATTTCTCTGGGGAGGACTTAGATGGTCCAAATCAAAGAGACCCTGTTCTCCATCAACCGCACGAGCACCATTTTGCACTTTATGGTGGCAAAATAGAATCTTAACATTTGCCTTAAATTTGGAAAAAAAAGAAAAAATGTTGGCGCTCAACATAATTAATAACACAATGGATTCCAACCAAAGAATCATCGGGGTAGTAAGTCAAGGAAAATTTCCCTATTGCAAGTTTCAGACAGCATCGGGCAATGACAATGGAAATAGAAACGAGCGTTTGGCGTCACTGGCCGGGAGGCCCCTTACGGATCATGTCCGGCCGCCGTGGTGCAAGTCTTACTACATTTGACGCCACATTGGGCGACCTGCGCCCCGGATGGGGATGAAATGATGAAGAAAACACAACACCCAGTCACTGAGCGGAGAAAATCCCCGAACCAGCGGGGAATCGAACCCGGGCCCCTTAGGATGGCAGTTCGTCACGCTGACCATTGAGCTATCGGGGCGGAAGTGCAAGAACAGGCAATACACTAGTATTAGCGGCTGTGCATTTATTATTGGCACAGATAACTGGCCATGTTTCAGATGGTTATCCTGACCCAGAATATTAATTAAGAGCCGAACACGCCTTTAAGTACCAAGCTGCATTAATGTGCACAAATGGATTAACTAACAGAAAAATTTATGGCCCTAGCTGTGGATCCTAAATGCAACTGGAGAAATGGATGACACTGAACTGAGATTAATTTTAGGTGTTAATACAAAAAAATTTTAATTGAACACATTAATTTATTAAATTAGAACACAAACATGAAATGCATCTGACTGTCTAATAACCTCAGGTAAAATTACAAATCTGCACTGCATGGACCATACCAAGTGAAACTCCTGTCAATTTTCACGGAGACAACACCTTATGCTACCTGCCTTATGCGAATGCCAGTCCCCGGTGGCTGCTCGGCACTGCTTTTCCGTTACGTCTGGTACTACCTTGTCTGTCCCAGATCCAGTGTGCGCCCAGTTTCCAAGCACTCTCAGAAAGCAAAGGAAAAGAAGTTCTGCACCACGTTAAATGTAGTTAAGGGGCTCCGGAAAGGCTCAAAATCATGAAAAGTTCAATTTTTACTTTTTTGCGTTTTCTGAATCTGCAGACTATTACCTTTTAATAGATATATAATTTATTCAATTCCGAAGACTACAACTATTTTTAAATTTTTTTTGAAATGTGTTCTACATGGGCGTGACCCACTGTGGCACTGTTAAACTGCTGTCAAATGGTGTTATTATTAACGTCCGTGTTCATCAGGTACATTTTAGTGATGTGAGATAAAGTATGGAGGTGATAAAACCTATTTTCAGAGACTTAGCAGCACCTGAACTGTTGAAAAAGTGTATTCACGGAAAAACTCAAAACCCCAATGAAAGTGGAAATAGTGTTATATGGTCGAGAATCCCCAAGACTGTATTTGTTGAAATAGAAACACTTCACTTTGGTGTGTATGATGCTGTTGCGACTTTCAATGATGGCAACATTGTAAGGTGCAAGGTATTTAGAAATATGGGAATGAAGATAGGTTCTAACATGGTACGAGCGATGCTTGCTTTAGACAACGAACGCCTTCGGGCTGCAGACAGGGCTGTAAAGAGTCTAGAAATACAAGCAAGAGTAAACAGGAGGAGGAACAAGAGGAAGCTGGAGGAGGAGTTTGCAGAGGATGAAGATAATCCATCCTATGGACCTGGAATACGCTAAAAGGTTAATCCAATCTTTGTCGCTCGATTCCCAAAACTTTTATTTTCTCATACTAATTACATGTTTTCTAAGGATCTTCCAAACATATTCGTTTCAAACTTTCAGTAAATGTTACACAGTACCTTCTGCATAATTTAACACAGCCTTTTTCCAAAAAACTGTATATTTTTGAATATATAAATAAAAAATTGCAAAAAAATGTTGTGAATTTTCATTACAATTGAAAAAAATCATCTTTAATAACTGAACTAAAATTTTGTTAAATCCCTGTATTAAGTTGTAGCCCATATTCCAATAAATAATCTGTAAAACGTTCAACTTCCTACCTCAAATACTTCGTGAGGAAAGATGTAATTTATAAGCGTTATTTTAACATTGCAAGTATAGGGCGTTCCGGAGCCCCTTAAGATGTAACGTTAGATAGAGGTCAGTACTTATGGTCACTGCACTCCAGCTCGCTGTTATTAGTCATTATTGTAATATTCCACCTGCTGATCATCCTTCTAGCAGAGTGAAATTCTCATATTAAATAAAAAGGGACATGCCAAATGGCTTGCCACTTTTCAACTTTGAGTCAACAAATGGACTTGGTTGCAGCAAGACAAATAGCCACATGGAGAACGCAACGACATCGTGAATACTATTAGATGGTCGCACACAGGCGAACTTCTGCGACAGACTGTCTCCCCAATATTTTCAGGGGATCGGATCCGCCGATCTCAGGCCCAGCGTTATCCACTGACGTCAAGGGATCTAGCCTTCTGAGATCTGCCCGCAATTCGGGTGCCATCGTGTATGTGGTACCGGTAAATCGCTGGATTTTCGTGATTTTTGCGGAGACTGGGACTATGGTACAAGCTCGCCACGCCACAGGGCACAGGCGAAGGATTTCATTGCTGAAAGGCAACATGCTAGTGATACGTGAATGGTTCAGAGTCTCCGAGACACTGAATTTGGTGTCTAGAAGAACTACTTAAGAATGAATGAGTATAATTTCGACGCACTTGTATAATAGATATAGAGCATCTGATACGGATAACTTTATCTTGATGATTAATTTTTTGATTCCTAGTTTTCTCCCGAGTTGTTGGTTGAGTTATAAGCACACTATTTCAACTACCGACCCAGCTGTCTTCTTCTAGTGCTGCGAGTTTTGCTGTTAAGTTTACTTGCTGCCTGATGCGCATGCTAGAGAGAGAAGGCACAGGACAACGACTGGCTTTCTGAATAGCTGGCACTTCGCTTAGATCCATGAAGACTTCAAATGCTAGGACGAGGGCATTCTTGATCCTTCGTAAAGAAAAATAACTCGTAATACCTGTAAAACAATGGACGTAACATAGCAGTCCGTAATACAGTAATGAAAATAGCACAAGAAACTTTTTATTGATTTACACAATTTATCATTTTCTTTTTTTTCGATTCTTTCACAGGTCTCCGCTTTCCTGAGCCGTTTTCTGTAATTTGATCTCCAATTTTGTAGCTCATTTTTATTACACTTTGGTGCACATTTGAATATTATCTGTTTTCTTTATATTCCTGTAATTTTTGTAGGTCACAAACAAGATCTTTCGTGGTACAATCGTACAAGGGCCGTCAAATGCAACACATTCTTTATATAAAAATGGTTGGTTTTATTCAGGATTCCAATACCCCATACTTTTCCCAATCGTTTGGTTTAAAAGCCTATTTTTCAGCATAATCTCTTTTCAACACGACGGCCTTACACCACCTTTCTACAGCATAAGCCCGAATGGTACCATTCCACTGGTCGACGTCTGAGCCGACGTCAATTACCTTCCCATCATCCACGTACCTCTTCCCGCTGAATGCATCCTTCATTGGGCCACACAAGATGGTGCGAGATCCGGGCTGTAAGGCGGTTGAGGAGGAAAGTGCAGTGAAAGTTTGTGTGCTCCTTTCGGGTGCGCAGACTTATGAGAGACCCTGCATCGCCTTGGAGAAGGAGAAGTTTGTGTGCAATTTTGTGGTAGCGAACACGCTGAGGCCACTTCTTCAATTTCCTGAGCGCTGAGTGTAGTGCGATACACTTCAGAGATGATGATTGCACTATGAGGAAGGGCATCAAAGTGAGTAACCAAATAACCCCTTAAAAGTTCAGAAACATCGTCGCCCAGACTTTACTGGCTAAGTGTGTGGACTTGAAACTTTTCTTCGGAGGAGACTTGGCGTGGCGTCACTCCACGGATTGCCATTTAGTTTTCGGTTCGAAGTGATGAATCCATATTTCATCGGATGAATCCGTGTTTCATCACCTGTAACAGTGTTCGATAAGAAGTTGTCACAATCAGCCTCGTAACGCTCAAGCAATTCCGCTAAGATGGTCCATCGTTCCTTTATACAGTCTTCTGTTAGGCGGCGAGGAATCCAGCGGACACACAACTTTGAGTTCCCCAGCTGGGGAACGAGTGTGTCAGCAGTACCAACAGATACGTCCAGTTGAACAGCGAAGTGTCTGACTGTGATCCGTCGATCACCTCGAATGATAGTGGTCGCGCGTTCCAACATTTCAGGAGTCACAGGTATGTGCGGCCGGCCGGCATGCGGCAGATTTGCGCGACCTTGTTGCCATGGTGACAGACGCCTCCCTAACTATTCACTGTGCTTTTTTTCAGAATCATATCCCCTTAGACATTATGCAAGTGCCTTTGAGCATTTGCGATGTTCTGGTTTTCAGCCAAAAGAAACTGAATCTCAATGACAGGTCTCTGCTTGCGCGCACCCCTTTACAGACGCCACTTTGAAGGTTATTATAGCGCCTTCACCTATCGGAACTCCATGGTGCTATAGGGACTGCAAGAGGAATATTTCATGATGGCCCACAACAAATACCGAATTTCTTAAATCGAAACTGGTCGAGAAAAAAAATTCGCTGCTTTTCTTCTTGAAGGCCCCTCGTATAAGATTTTCGATACGGTCGCTGGCAGACTCCTTCGCTATATCGCAAGCAGGTAGACTTATCACGTGGAAAACCGCAGGAGGATTCGCGTAGTTACTGATCGTTGACCGTCGCAAAAATCTGCACGTATGTGCCCAGCTAATTTAGCCTGCATCTGATGGCCTGTAGGTGGTGCTTTCACTAATGCCTGGGCAGAGAACGAAGGTGTTCCACAGTACATCGGAAATATCTATCACCTGTTGCTGAATTCTGCTCTTCTACGGCCGGGTGTGGACGACCACCACCGGGAACTTTGTTGCGTATTACAATGAATCGGCAGCAGACAGAGGTGTGCATTGACAATGTTGTGCCCTACATCACTCGACACTGAGGTTCCACGCCATCTTTTTAGGCAAAGGTTTACATTGACGTGACAAAAGTCATGGAATAGCGATATGCTCATATACAGATGGCGGTAGTATCCAGTTGAAAAGGTATAAAAGGGCAGTGCGTTGGCAGAGCTATCATTTGTACTCAGGTGAGTCAAGTGGATAGGTTTCCGACGTGATGATGGTGGCCGCATGAAGGGAATTAACAGAATCTGAAGGCGGAATGGTAGTTGCAACTAGACGCATGGCACGCTCCGTTTCGGAAATCGTTCAGGAATTCAATCTTCCGAGATCCAGAGAGTCAAGAGTGTGCAAGGAATACGAAATTTTAGGCATCACCTCTCACCACCGACAAAATAGTGGTCGACGGCCTTCACGTAACGACCGAGAGCAGCGGCGTTTCTGTAGAGTTTTTCAGTGCTAACAGGTAAGCAACACTACCTGAAATAATGGCAGAAATCAATGTGGAACGGACGACGAATGTATCCGTTAGGGCAATGTGGTGAAATTTGGCGTCGGCAGACGACCGATGCGAGTGTCTTTCCTGACAGCACGACATTGCCTGCGACTCCCCTTCTGGACTCTTGACCATATATGTAGGACCCTAAGCGGTTGGTAAACTGTTGCTTGGTCAGGTGACTCACGATTTCAGTTTGTAAGAGCTGATGGTACGGTTCGAGTGTAGCACAGATTGCACGAAGCCATGGACCCAAGTTGTCACCAAGGGACTGAGCAAGTTGATGGTGGCTTCATAATGGTGAGGGCTGTGTTTACATGGAATGGACCACGCCTTCTGGTCCAGCTGAACCGATCATTGACCGGAAATGGTTATGTCCGGCTAACTGGAGACCATTTGCAGCCATTCATGGATTTCATGCTCCCAAACAACTATGGAGTTACAATGGACGACAATGAGCCATGCACCCGGTCACACTTGTCAGCGACTTGTCTGGACAATTCAAGCTGATTATTTGTCTATCCACATCCCCCGACACGAATCCCATTGACATTTATGGGACATAATCGAGAGATCAGTTCGTGCATAAAATTCTGCTCTGGCAGGCTATAGAGGCAGCATGGCTCAGTACTTCTGCAGGCGACTACCAACGACTTGTTAAGTCCATGCGGCTGGTCCCGGCGGAGGTTCGAGTCCTCCCTCGGGCATGGGTGTGTGTGTTTGTCCTTAGGATAAATTAGGTTAAGTAGTGCGTAAGCTTAGGGGCTGATGACCTTAGCAGTTAAGCCCCATAAGATTTCACACACATTTGAACATTTTTTGTGAACTCCATGCCATGTCGAGCTACTGCACTACGCCGGGCTATAGGGGGTCCGACACCATATTAATAGGTATCCCAAGACTTTTGTCACCTCAGTGTATACTATCAATAGACGTATCCGTGTGTGTGTGTGTGTGTGTGTGTGTGTGTGTGTGTGTGTTGTGTGTGTGTGTGTGTGTGGAGGGTTCAAGAAGATGGAACACTGCCAAATTACATTTTTATTTGCCATACGGGCTGCTCCATGAATAATGTATGCGGTATCGTGGATGCACAACCTAACTACCTGTGGTTGACATTGCCTTTGATTTTTACAATAGGCGTTACATTTCTGAGGTGTTAAAACTGATGGCTGTGTCTCATTTTCGAGATATCTTTACCGTAATCTCTTCAAAAGATCACCCAATACCGCGTGCTAATCTCTCTGCCCTGAACTACCTCGATTCAGATAGTGATCAGTTGTTGTTCTGCTCAGCGCATTCCCGTTCTGTCACTCAGCATACTGTTCCTCAAATAAGTGTTGCCGGAATAAATACAGTACATTTTGGCTGTTGTTTTCAATCACGTGTTACGTACCACCCCTTTTTAAATAATTAAAAGTTCAAATGTTTTCTGAATTGTTACAAGCAAACCTCTTTGAATAAGTGAAAGGTATACTGGCTAATGCTATTGTGATGGAATGTTACTTGCCAAGCGGTTGAAATTGTTTTCTTAACTAAGTGTTAGTTATCATCTTATTGAAATCACTGCAGGATTAACGTTTCTTAAATAATCACTGTTTTTACGATAACACCGGCTGTTTATTAATACTTGCTCATAGTTGATTTTGACTGCATGTCTAATTGAATTTTATTCTGTTGGATTACGCTCACGTTAAATTTTATCCTAATAGCTCAGTAATCCGTTACAATTGGTAAAGCGTTTGAACAGAATGGTGACTGCGTGCTACAAGTGGCGATGCCTTCGTAGAAAGAGAGCGTGTGCGCGAGAGCGAGGCGCGCGGCAGATAGGAATCGGCTCGGTGCAGCGGCGTGGGCAGACGATCCACGTGGGCGGGCCACGTGTCGGTCGCGTGCTGCGCCTTCCACTGGCCTTGACCGAATTACCGCGAGGGCGCGGACGCAGCGCGCGAGCAGCGAGCCCTGCCGTGGCCTGCGCTATATATACGGCTGGCGACAACTGGCCACAAGACCGTGTGACGTCAGGAAGATAGTGCCGCGCGGCGCGGGAACATGGACTACGTGAAATCTCTCTGCAGTCTCCGCAGTGCCGTAGATTACGGACCAGGTATTGGATATCCGTTCGGCATACGACTGGTTGTCTCGTCAGAGATTTGTTACAAAGCCAAATACGCGGTAATGGTGATGCCAGTATGGATATGAAATAAAAGGTGACGGAGCAAAGCAGATGCTCTCAAATATAATCTAAGGAAAAAAATAACCACCACGAAGGGATTATCTGAAGGGGGGCGGAAAACGGTAGATCTTATGTATACCTACAGATAAACGAATTATTGCAATTTCAGAAAAACTGGTTGATTTATTTTATTGAAGAAAGTAAATAACTCACTGCTCCACCTCCAGCACTTAAGCATGCAGGTATTCGGCTTGGCACTGATTAGCAGAGTTGTTGGAACATTCTGAGAGATATCATGCTAAATTCTGTTCAATTAGCGTATTAGATCGTCCTAATTCCGAGATGGTTAGAGGGGCCTGCCCATAATTTTCCAAACGTTCTAAGACAAGGAGAGATCCCGCAACGTTGCTGGCCAAGGTAGGGTATTGCAAGCACGAAAACAAGCGGTTGAAACTCTCGCTGTGTGCGGGCTGGCATTATCTTGCTGAAATGTAAGCCCAGGATGGCTTGCCGTGATAGGTAACAAAATGGGGCGTAGAACACCGGATACCTATTACTGTGCTTGAACAAGCGTACTACTCACTGTGCTCCATCGACAACGCAACAAAGTGCGTACCGACATTGTTGGAACAGATTAGATTACTGTTACAATGATAAACCACTGTGAGTGAATGTCAACGATGTGTCGGCAAAAAAATAATGACGAAAACTGCCAGGAAGTGGACTCGGAACGAAGTTGGGCATTTCATTAGTTTGTACGAGGAAAGACCAGCGTTATGGATTGCACAGTTACTAGATTCCATGAACTGAGATAAGAGGCGAATTTTGTTCGCTGAAATGGTTACTGTTTTTAATATCTTCGTGGAAGAAATCGATCAGAATATCCACGATTCAAAGAATTAGGCAAAGTTCTTTTATAACGCAGATTAATGAAGACTGAGAAACAAGTAAAGTTATGTTTGAAAATAATCATTTTCTTGCAACGCAGCTGTATCTATAATTTTAAATGACGTGGTGTATATTAACTACAGTATTATATCGAACGTTGCAGAACGGACGTTTAGGATTTTACAAGTCGTTTCTTAAGTCAAAACAGTAATATCATTCAAATAAATATATGTCTGTAAATGCTTCATTTATCAGGTATCCTCCATCTTTGACGTTCGAACGTCTACGGGTGTCAAAGTGAAACCGGTGTAATGCGATTTCATCGTAATTGTTAGTTTACCAAATATTAAATAGAATAAACGTTGCTGATGCTAGAAACAGACAGACAAGCAGCCAGTCTTTAACACTACTAGAATAGCTAGATTGACAATTTTAGATCCAATTATGAAGAGCACTTTTTACATGTCCGTCGCATTCATTCTCGTAAAATTTCTATATTGTTGCGTATTTTCCATCAAAAGCTCTACAATTAAATTACTGCATGCTCCAAAATCACTCTCCGGCTGATTCGGTCTTCTACCCTACACTAACACGATCGTTTACATTCTTCGACATTGAAAGCATTAAATGTGCAACCACAGCCCACCGCTCTTCCATCGCAACTTCTTTCACGTACAGAAATAAAAACCTAAACTCCGAACAGGCCATGAAGGCCCAACGGTACCGAACGGCCGCCGTGTCATCCTCAGCCCATAGGCGTCACTGGATGCGGAAATGGATGTGGTCAGCACACCGCTATCACGGCCGTATGCCAGTTTCCGAGACCGGAGCCGCTACTTCTGAATCAAGTAGCTCCTCAGTTTGCCTCACAAGGGCTGAGTGCACCCCGCTTGCCAACAGCGCCAGGCAGACCGGATGGTCACCCATCCAAGTGCTGGCCCAGCCCGACAGCGCTTAACTTCGGTAATCTAACGGGAACCGGTGTTACCACTGCGGCAAGGCCGTTGTCACGTACAGAACTGTTTCGGAGAGTGACCTCTGCGCTCTGATAAACGTTTTCACCCTGCTGTGTGTAAACGCTTCTGCTGTCGCCAGAGTCTCAAATACTTACAGAAAACACTCACAAGGAATTATCAGACAGTAACTATCAGGGAAAATTCACCCCTAGTGTAAAAAATTCTGCGAGTTCTATCTGAGAGTACTAAACTGTCTGAGAGCAAAAAACTCTCATGTGAGTTCCAACCCTAACGACTGTTCTGACGAATATGCAAGGGGGTTGGACTACTACAGAAGTAAGTAAGTAGCAAAACTGTAGCGAGGAGGGGGAACATAATAAATGCTCCGACAGTAGTTGCTAAAGTGCCTCTGGCTGCATTTTGAGCGGAAACTGTGTCCATCCGTATCATGTGTAACTTCACCAGTATAAAAAGTTCACGGTTTACTTGCCGCGTCAAATTTGGATAAAATCCCAAGCTTTCGATGACTACCTCCGTCATCTTCGTGAGGGGTAAAACTGACTGTCGTGAACCTGTGAGGCTTCCGCTTTTATAAGCAGTGGACGGCTTCTCATTGGCTGGATGACGTCACGGTGAAAACGGCGCCTTCGGAGGTGTCGGACTCTATGGCGGAGAACTGCGAGGAATGTAAGAAGTCTCTCTCTGTGCTCTTTCTTTACCAAAAGCGGAAGCCTCACCGGTCCACGACAGTTTTACCCCTGACGAAGATGATGGAGGTAGTCATCGAAAGCTCGGGATTTTATCCAAATTTTACGCGGCAAGTAAACCGAGAACTTTTTTTTTTAATGCAAGGACTCCGTCGCCAAAGACTTCGTAGTCAACTTTACCAGAATATCGACCATCAGTACTGCAGCAGACGTAGTGAATTCTGTCGTGAAGGCGTTATCAGTTGGGTTGTGCGTTATCCTCATTTGATGTCCATGGACTTTTTTTCTTTGAGGTAAACTGAAAGATGAAGTCCATGCACTAGTTCCGATAACCCAGCAGCCGTTAAAACATCGCATTCATCCAGCATGTGCAATGATATCGAAGGAATCTCTTCAGTGTGACCGGAAGTCCTTGCAATTACACCAGAGGTACCCTTTTGCTGGGCGGAGTTCCCGCGCGGTCTGGGGCGCCTTGCCACAGTTCCCGCAGCACCCCCCCCCCCCCTCCCCGTCCCCCGTCGAGTCCTTCCTCGGGCATGGGTCTGTGTGTTGCCCTTAGCGTAAGTTAGTTTCAGTTAGATTAAGTAGTGTGTAAGTCTAGGGACCGATGACCTCAGCAGTTTGGTCCCATAGGGATTTACCACAAATTTCCAATTTCCCTGCAATTAGCGACTGCAAACGTGTATTGCAGTAGAGGGAGGGCATTTTGAACGCTTAATGAAATAAATGGAATTTTAAATAACGGAGGAGGAGCAGGAGGAGGAAGAGGAGATTAGTGTTTAGCGTCCCATCGGCATCAGAGACGGAGCACAAGTTCGAGTTGTGTCAAGCACGGAGAAGGAAATCAACCGTGCCCTTTCAAAGAAATTACCCCGGCATTTGCCTACAGCGATTTTGGGAAGTCACGGAAAACCTAAATCGGGATGGCCAGACGCTGGTTTGAACCGTCGTCTTACGGAATGCGAGTCCAGTGTGCTGACCACCGCCGGCCGGTGTGGCCGAGCGGTTCTAGGCGCTTCAGTCTGGAACCACGCGACCGCTACGGTCGCAGGTTCGAATCCTGCCTCGAGCATGTTTGTGTGTGGTGTCCTTAGGTTAATTAAGTTTAAGTAGTTCTAAGTTCTAGGGGACTGATGACCTCAGATGTTAAGCCCCATAGTGCTGATCACCGCGCCACCTCGCTCGGTTTTATGTAACGGTCTCTGACCACATTCCGCTGCGGTTTCCTGATACCTGCTGCACAGTCCCCGGCGCCAAAACGGGTGGTGGATTGACCAGTTTAGTTGGTTTATTGTTTCAGGCCTTAAAACAATTTGATATTCATTGTGTTGCTATGGAGTAGTCCAACTCGAATTTGGCGTTGTCTGAACAAAAGTTTAAGTAGGGTAAAGCTGGTATATTACAGCTCAAGATGATTGGAATCGCACACACAGTACACACCTCGGCTCTGTACGCCTTGAGGGGCAAATATGACACCATAATCACTTTCCTCGTTCCTTCAAAACTGGAAAGCACTAGTTTTATGTTATGATATTCCATATTTCGCTATGTCCGTAACATATGTCTTTTCTCTGTTTCTTTAAAATAGATGGTAATCCCTAAATAAGGCCTTACAAACCCAACACAGCACGTCGGAGAGAAAAAGAGAACGCATCCTTCGTATTTTAAAGCACCAAACTAACACCCATGGTGATATCTACGTTATTATCTTACACAGTGAGATAGTAAAATGAAGTTAACTGTAGTAATATTGACAATATTTCTGTGTGACAATTGTTATGATGACGACAAATGAGTCGTCGCCAAAGGTGACTGGTGGCCGATGCTAAATAGAAACATATAAATCACAGCAGGTTTGTCATTAACGTCGATAAGATGCTGGCTGCAAGGTCTGGATCTGCAATGACTAAAATAATTAGAAATCGTTGGTAAAAAATAATGTATATTGTACTTAACTGGTTGTACAGGACTCTTCTTTGCTGCACACATATAATTGTAAACAGATAGCTACTGAGGCCTCACATAGGCCACACGTTACTAGGCGCCTTGTTAGAGGTTGCTTCCAATCAGCTGAAGGCTTTGCTACTTTACTACTTGACGTCCCGAGCAAGAGTGGACGAGAGCTAGCTAGAAACTTGATACAAGCCGCGGAGCGGCGCTGGTCGCGACTCGCGGGTCCAACGATACTAATACGGGCCACTGTCGATAGCTGCAACTCCTAACAAGTGTGGTATCGAAAGTTGATGCCACAAGAATAGCCTCCTATAGCGTGAACCGCGAAACGTACGTTAGTGACTAAGAAAGGCTGTAGGGTACTCACCATGATGCGTGCGTCGGGTCGTTGTCGGTGATAACCCTGACGATGTACAGCATACACGTGAGCAGCTTGAACACCAGGTTTGCGATCCTGATGCGCAGGCCTGGAACAAACGGCAGGCAGATAGTGACACAGCAGGTCGACGACAAACGTCACAAATTGTTTCATACTTTGATGCCATTTTAAGTACTAACATTTCACAAAGAGTTATTTAGTAACTCACACTCACACGCACTCACTCACTGGTCATACCAGACTCGAGAGTCCATTATCGCAGCAACGTATTTTCGCTACCTGTCCCTGTCTTGGGCTGTTTCCTTCCATTCACCTTTAATACCTAGATTCCTCAAATCAGCCTTCACATTGTCCTCCCATCTACGCCTCGGTCTCCCCACAGGACATTTTCCCTCAAAGTGCCCTATCAGTACTCTGCGTGCTGCCCTGTCCTCATCCATTCGAGCTACGTGACTCGCTCATCGCAGCCTACGTGATTTAATACTACTGATTATTTCAGGGCTTGAATCGAGTTCGTGAACCTCTTCGTTATGCAGTTTTCACCACTCTCCGCTAATGTCATCCCTTTTTGCTCCGAAAATTTTTCTCATAATTTTGTTTTCAAATATTCGAAAGGGCTTTGGGCTTTTCATTTTGCACAGTGAGAGACCAAGTCTCACACCCATACAGCATAACTGGCAGAATAATAGTTTTGTATATTCTAATCTTTAAATTCCTAGACACTATCCGTGATGAAAGTAATCTGTTCAGTGGGAAGTAGCACGCATTTCTTGCCCGTAATCTCTTCTTCAGTTCGGATTCAATCTCATTTCTCGAAGTGATGTCCACGCCTAGATAATTAAATGTGTTCACTTCTTCAAATTGCATGTCTCCAACTCTCAAAATTTCCTGATCTATTGCTGTTGGCATTCTAGTAGTAACCAGGTATTCAGTTTTGTCTTCAGTTATCCTTAGATCTACATCTTCACTAGCCTTCATTAATGCATTCGTATTTGCTGTTACAGATTCTATCCTATAGCTAATGATGTTTAGATCATCTGCATACACTAATATCTTAATATTTCCATTTAACTCCACACCCTGTGAATTATCTGCTGCCATTCGTACAATATATTCTAGGACTAAATTAAAAAGTAGCGGAGACAGGGCATCTCCCTGCTTAAGTCCGTTCTTTATTACAATTATTTAGTAAGGACTTCATAAACACACCGGAAAAAAGTTAGTCACCTCTGCGTGAAATCTCGATAGCAGTGCCTAAGACCGCCTATAGAGTTCATAACGACCTCGCTTCGGTGAAGAAGATCGTCCACAAGTTTCCTCAGGTACGTCGTATCCAGCTGTAGCCTATTATTGACAATTAGGTCCCACAGAGCTACCAACTTGCGATGATGTCGATTTCGTTACACAAGCGGTTGAAACTGCCTTAGACAATTTCTATGGGACAAAGATCTGGTGTTTAGAGGGACAGTCGAAGTGCAACACGATGCCTCAGTAATGGTACACATGCAGATCTGTGAACAACGCTCTTAGTATCTTTGAAGACGGGAGCGTCCACACAGCGTGCATCGTGAAGATGCAAAAGAAAGGGGAACGCTTGGTCAGTGAGACTTCTGAAATAAATGTCCTGGCAGATTAAAAATGCGTGCCGGAATAGGACTTGAAGAAGGAAATAAAATTAGGGTTACAACGTCCCTTCGACAACGAGGTCATTACAGATGTAGCTGAAGGTCGAAATGGTTCAAGGATGGGGAAGGAAATCGGGCGTACCCTCTCATAGGAACCATCACAGCATTCGCAAGAGCGATTTAGGGAAATCATGGGAAACCTAAAACTGGATGGTCGGACGCATATTTAACCGTCGTTCTCCCGAATGCGAGTCCACTATGCTAACCACTGTGCCAAATCGCTCGCTCGCTCGAATGTGGGCTCTTTGTCTTTCAAGGGAAGTGCTCGACCGACTGAGATGTCCAAGCACGGCTCACGATCCACCCTCACAGATTTACTTCCGTCAGAATCTCATCTCTTACTTTCCAAACTTCAGAGAAGTTCATTTACATACGCTGCGAAACTAGCATTCCTGGAAAAAAAGGATACAGGGGAGGTATGGCATACCCACAGCGTGGGGAATTTGTTCCAGAATAAATTTTCACTCTGCAGGTGTGCACTGATTTGAAACTTACTGGCAGATTAAAACTATGTCGGAACGTGACCCGATCCTTGGACTCGAATCCGGGACCAATGCCTTCCGTGGCAAGTGCTCTACCGACTGAGCATCCGTGTGTGACTCACGATCCGCCCTTACAGGCTTAAATGGTTCAAATGGCTCTGAGCACTATGGGACTTAACATCGGAGGTCATCAGTCCCCTAGAACTTAGAACTACTTAAACCTAACTAACCTAAGGACATCACACACATCCATGCACGAGGCAGGATTCGAACCTGCGACCGTAGCAGACGCGCCGTTCCAGACTGAAGCGCCTAGAACCGCTCAGTCACAGCGGCCGGCTGCCTTGCAGGCTTACTTCCCGCAATACCACGTATGCCAAACTTCGCAGAATTTCTCCCGCGTATCTCGAGAGGCTACCACTCCCGGAAGAAAGTATATTGTTGAGATATGGCTTAGCCACAGGAGTGTTATATCCCTGTGAACGATCGTTAGTGATTCTTCTCACTGCTTAATCGGATGTTGTGCCCCACTCCACAGCGTGACATTCACAGAAATCTAGTAAGGTAAGGACTAGTATGAACATTTTTGGAAATTGTTTTTGCTTCAGGCGGGCCAATATCAAGAGCCATCCCAAACTGTCAAAAATGTCTGAAATTGCAAATACTTGCTGCTGCAGTTGTCCATATGGTTGAGATAACAATTTGATCTGCCCTTTCCGAAGCTGAATTGCTTCTGCGGCCGCTTAGCTCCCTATGGGACTGTGCTTCTGCACATTACCCAAGGTGCTAAAACGCAAATAGGTCTGTAGCTCTTAGGAACCACTGGATCTCTATCTTTGCTGTTCTCAACCACCATAACTCGCTGCATACTTCCACACTAATGGAATGGAAATTAGAGCTCGTACTGAGTCCTTTAGACAGTCGTTTTTCCCTCGCGCGATCCGCGAGTGGAACAGAGAGGGTGGGAATATGACTTTGGCGCGAATAGTGTCCTCCGCCAAACTCCGCTTGGTGACTAGTGGAGTATATATGTTGATGTAGATAACAGCAACGGCACATTTAAAACTTGCACCCATGCATAAAACGGAACCCAATACCACGACCTCTGCTTTACGAGATAGCAGTGCTACCCCGAACTTGATGGCCAGTACGAATTGCGCACGGTGGAAGCATCCCCTATGGGTACTTTGCTGGCACAGTGAGTCGAGGACTCACAAATACCACGTTTTTGTGGAGTGATTATTAAGGAGAGTGAAATGGACGTCCATGTACAAAGAAGTAAGGGGTGAAAGTGCGTTACGATGGAATGTGTGCAGGTTGCATTTGTTAAAGATATATGTGCACAGCGCAGCAAGGCCGATGTGTGGACAATGAAACCATGTGAAAAATCATCCTTTTTTGTGCATATGCTACCCACCAACTACGTGTTACAGATTACATTGAGCAATGAAGATGCAAAAGAACAAGTCGAATTTACTCTAAATTTGAGAGTGATGGGGTGCAAAACACACAGATACGTCAAACGTATTCGCAGTTACGAATATGGACAACCATCAGCTGTATAATGGAATAACGACAGTAAAAATTTTGTTCCAGACTGGAACTCGAACCCAATCTCCCGCTTATAGCGAGCGGTCGTCTTATCATTAGCCTATCCGAGCACGTTTCACGGCCAGAGCCAAGTTCCATATGTCGTCAAACATGTGTTCTCACTGTCGTAATTACATTATTCAGGTTGTCCATATTTGCATCTGCGAATACATTTCATGTAGACTATTTCATAATGGCTGTAACTGTCACAATGCCTGTTCCTTCGGACTTGCATGCGTGTCCGAAGGAAAGTACTTCTGAACAAGACAGGCACTGCAATATTGTACAAAACCCACATGTATTGTGAACATATAAGGTCGTAGTAAAGAACGGTCAAAATTGAACTGTCAGAATTTCTGACAAAAACGTATATTTTTGCGTGTCATAACTACAAAAAGTGTTATTCTCACCATGACAGAAAAAAATTACTATAGGTGCAATATGGACGTCACTTCCAACTACACTTAAGTACCAATGCAAATCTAAACATAAATGGGACAAGATTTTCGTATAGATAATCTTACCAATGTTATCTCAACAGATCAATTGATAATGACAATAAACGGAAACAGGCCTGTTTCGTAAAATATTAAAAATAAGAAATGTGTTACCTTTTGCAGCTAGTTTTGCAGCATTCACTTTCATTGCGTCTTAAACCCGCAGGTAACTGCACGCGGGCAGAAACTGTCAGCGGTAGCGGACCAATAAAGCGGGGAATTAAGCCGTTTATCGAGATTTGTCTTCTTATAAGAGGAGTAGGTGTGGTGCACCATGTCTCGTTCACATTTCGTGAAAACGATTACAGTTCTACGTGCGCCTAGTATTTCACTGGAAGCCGTACTTTATCCCATGCCGAGAGGTCACACGGACCGGTGACTCTGTTATAAATTCACATGTGTTGCGTGCACGTTTACGAGTGAACCCAACTACACCTGGGGCGTAAATCTGTCAGTGTGTGCCCCGACGTTCGCTGCTTTTACGAGCTGCGGCGTCGCCACCTGTTCCAAGCATGGTGGACCGTACAGGAAGAACCCATTAACAGTGTACGGCTCCCGTGTGTAACGCAAGCTGGCGTTTCTCCGCTTCAGAGAATAGACTGGAGTGTCTATGGTTTCATTGCGGGGGTGCAGACAGAAAGTTATGCGAAATACTTTGGAACACGTTTTCTGAAAACTGTCTTGAGCAGCTACCTCGGCAGACCACATGCATTGGAAAACTCTTATACCTTGTAGCTACAAATAGACAGGACCTTATCGACAATGTCAGTACAGAAACGGGGATTAGCGATAATGATGTCATTATAGTAACTATGATTACGAAAGTTAATAAATCAGTCGAAAAGGCTAGGAGAGTGTTTCTACTAGACAGAACAGGTAAGCAATTATTAGCATCGCACTTAGACCGTGAATTGGCGTTACTTAGTTCCAGTAAGATGGATGCAGATGGATTATGAGCAACGTTGAAGCAGGTTTTTGCAGAATTATGTGCCTAGTAAGTGGATAAAGGCTGGGAAACACCCACCACGGTTTAATAACGGAATTGTGACCACGCTGACGAAGCAGAGGCAGTTGCACTCTCGGTTAAAAAGGGAACGCACAAACGACGACAAGCGAAGGGTAGTAGAGATTCGTGAGTCTGTAAAAAGATCTAAGCGCGAAGCATACAACAACTGCCACCGCCACAGCTCAGCAAAAGATGTGGCAGAGAACTCGAGAAAATTATGGTCTTCCGCAAAATCGCTAAGCGCGTCTAAGGCTTCTACTCAGTCCCTTGTCGATCAGTCTGGTGTGGCAGTTGATGATGGTAAAACGACAGCCGAAATTTTAAATTTCATGTTCAAGAAATCGGTCACACAGGAGAATCATACAAACATACCATCGTTTGGCCATCGAACAGACTCCCATATGAATGACATAGTAATAAGCATCCAAGGCGAAGAGAAACAACTGAAAGTTTTGACTGCAAAAAATTCACCAGGTCCTGGTGGAATTCCAGTTCGATTTTACAGAGAGTACTCTACAGCAATAGCCCCTACCTAGCTTGGATTTATCACGAAACTCTAGCCCTATGCAAAGTACCAAGTGACTGGAAAAAGGCGAAGGTGGCTCTAGTACCCAAGAAGGATAAAAGAACGGACTCACAAAATTACAGGCTAATATCCTTAACTTCTGTTTGCTGCAGAATCCTTGAACATATTCTCAATTCGAATATAGTAAACATTCTTGAGGCTATGGAGCTGATGTTCATGAATCAGCATGGTTTTAGAAAGCATCTCTCGAGCGAAACTCAGTTTGCCCTTTCCTCACATGATAAACTGAGAACTATGGATGAAGGGGAACAGGCAGATTCCATATTTCTAGATTTCAAGAAAGCATTTAATACGGTGCCATATAATAATTTGTTAACGAAGGAGGGAGCATATGGAATGAGTTCACAGAAATGCGAGTGGCTCGAAGACTTCTTAAATAATAAAACCGAGTATGGTGTCCTCGACGACCAGTGCCCATCAGTGCCAAGGGTATCGTAAGGAGTGCCCAGGGAAGTGTGATAGAACCGATGTTGTTCTCCGTGTACATAATTGATTTGGCGGACAGGGTGGGCAGCGGTATGTGGTTGTTCACTGATGATGCCGTGGTGTACGGAAACGTGTCGATCTTGAGTGACTGTAGGAAAATACAAAACGACTTGGACAAAATTTCCAGTTGGTGTGATGAATGGCAGCTAGCCCTAAATGTGGAAAAACGTAAGTTGATGCGGGTGAGTAGGAAGATCGAACCTGTAGCGTTCGGGTACAGTACTACTAGTATCCTACTTGACACAGTCACGTCGTTTAAATACCAGGGCATAGCGTAGTAAAGCATCAGATGGTACGAGCATGTGTGAACTGTGGTAGGGAAGGTGAATGGTCGACTTTGGTTTATTGGGAGAATTTTAGGAAAGAGTGGTTCACCTGTAAATGAGACTGCATATAGAACGGTGGTGCGACCAGACTGTTCGAGTGTTTGTCATCCACACCAGGTCGAAATGAAGGATGACATCGAAGCAATTCAGAGACGGACTGTTAGATTTGTTACCGGTAGGTTCGAACAGCACGTAAGTGTTACGGAGATGCTTCAGGAACTCAAATGGGAGTCCGTGGACGGAAGGTGATGTTCTTATCGAGATACGCTATTGAGAAAATTTAGAGAAACAATATCTGAAGCTGTTTACCGAACGATTTTACAGCCTCCATCATACATTGCGCGTAAGGACCACGAAGATAAGATACCAGAAAAGATGGCTCATATGGAGGCATTTAGATAGTCGTTTTTCCCTCCTCCTATTTGCAAGTGGAACAGGAAAGGAAATGACTGGTAGTAGCACAGACACCCTCGACTACGCACCGTACGGTGTCTTGTGGAGTATCTATGTAGATGTAGATATACATCACATTATCCAGAACTTCACCACAAGCTGTCCGCCCCTGGTAGCTGAGTGGTCAGCGCGACGGAATGTCATACCTAACGGCCCGGGTTTGATTCCCGGCTGGGTCCGAGACTTTTCCTCTAAAGGACTGAATGTTGTGTTGTCCTTATCATCATCATTTCATCCCCATCCACACGTAAGTCGCCGGAGTGGCGTTATCTCGAAAGATTGCACCAGGGCCGGCCGGAGTGGCCGTGCGGTTCTAGGCGCTACAGTCTGGAGCCTAGCGACCGCTACGGTCGCAGGTTCGAATCCTGCCTCGGACATGGATGTGTGTGATGTCCTTAGGTTAGTTAGGTTCAAGTAGTTCTAAGGTCTAGGGGACTGATGACGTCAGAAGTTAAGTCCCATAGTGCTCAGAGCCATTTGAACCATTGCACCAGGCGAACGGTCTACCAGACATTTGAACCATTGCACCAGGCGAACGGTCTACCAGACGGGAGGCCCTAGCCACAGGAAATTTCCATTTACCATAAGCTGTATTTTTATCGTTGACTTAACTGTACACAAACGAAATGTTTTACGGATAAATGACTTTGATGAGTCGTAGGATAGACAGATTTCCGTAGTTTTAAATAATTTTAAATTAGTTTGTGACCTCATTAGAGTTGGGGCATTTCATTTATTTGGTGACTAAGTCGCCAGGCTCTGCTTATGCATAACCCAATTAATTATCTGCATTCATAACTTTACAATGGTCGTTTATTGTTAAATACTCGCACTACAGTAGAAGTATAAATAAGCATGAAGTATTTCGCCATAGCCTACACGGGATCGAAGAGCAGCTGGCAGACGCAGAGTTCACAGTCGCGTGCGGCTGCTTTGATATTAGCACGCAGAATGCGTGCCGCGTGAGGAATAAATCATGAGGCGCTGCGCACACACGGGACAGACCGCCAGCATGCAAATGAGAGTAGCTGCTCGATAAACAGTTTCCTCTTGCAACGAGGCTGTTGGCGCTTAACCTCTGCCAACCTACGTTGCCGAAGGGGTTGTTAAAAGTCATAGACTGGTACATCTATTGGGTCAGTAGGAGTTGAAGATAGTACAGTTGCACGCGATATGTACCACTGTGGGACATGCAGCAGCTCAGCAAACTGCACCAATAAATACTGAGGGGCGACTACGGTATAATCTGGGTGAATGAAAATCTGCAAGGTGGTGGTGGTGGTGGTAGATGTGGAGGGGGCGAGACTTCGGAGGGGGGGGGGGGGGGGCGAGAAAGTCCATGAGTTTCACGAATCCGTTTGTGACTGCACTTTGGATGGTCTTCGGCATTGCCAGCTGAATAATATGGCAAATTAGCAATTGCCAGCTAATGAAATGGACAAAAATGCAGGATCTGTTAGATGATGATGAGTTTGGCTTAATGAAAGGTAAAACCACCAGAGAGGCAGTCGTGACTTTGAGCTTGATAACGGAAGGAAGACTTCAAAAAATCAAGACAAGTTCATAGGACTTGCCAACCCAGAAAGAGATTCCGACAGTGAAAAATGGTGCAGGATGTTGGAAAGTCTCTGGAAAATAGATAAAAGCTGTACGGAAAGGCAAGTAATATTAAAATGTACAAGGAAAAAGAGGAAAAATGAAAGGAAGACCAAGAAGACAACGCTCGGATTAGAAAGTGTTTGTAGAGGAGGGATACACTCTTTCGCTCCTGTTGTTCAGTGTGTACATCGAAAAGAAAATGAATGAAAGAAAGGAAAATTTCAAGAGTAGCATTAAAATTTAGCGTGAAAGAGAAAAGGAAAGGAAGATTTGGTTTAACGTCCCGTCGACAGCGAGGTCGTTAGAAACGGAGCAAAAACTAGGATTGTGTCGAAGATGGGGAAGAAAATCCGCCGTACCTTTTCAAAGAAACCATCCCGGCATTTGTCTGGAGCGATTTAGGGAAAATACGGAAAACTTGAATCTGGATGGCCAGACGCGCGTTTGAACAGCGTGAAACAGTATCAGTGAAAGTGAAGCAGAATTTCAGAACCTGTTGAATGGAATGAACAATCTAGTGACCTCACACAACCTATGGACTAAGAGTAGACCGAAGAAATGTGAAAGTAATGAAAGTAGCAGGAAAGACATTAGGTATAAACTTAACATCGAAAGTGGAGACCACATAGTAGAAGAAATTAAGGAATTCTACTACTATGGAAGCGAAATAACAAAGGTCGGACGAAACAAGGAGGAAATGAAAAGCAGATTAATACAGGCAAAGAAGGCGTTCCTAGTCAAGAGTAGTATCAAACATCAGCCTTAATCTGAGGAATAAATTTTTAAGGTTGTACGTTTGGAGCACAGCATTGTTCCAAAATGAATCATGAAGTTTGGGAAAACTGCAAAAGAAGAAAATTGAAGGGACTGAGCTGTGGTGCTACAGGAGGATGTTGAAAAATAGATGGACTTATAAAATGAGGAATGAGATGTTTGTACACAGAGTCGGCGAGGCCAGCAATAAACAAAACACTGATAAGAAGAAGAGACGGGATGATAGAGTAATGTTAAGGCATCAGGCAGCAATCTCCATGGTACTTAATGGATTTATAGAGTATAACAAGTGTAGAAGAAGCCAGAGATTTGTATATACCAAACAATTGATTGAGGACGTTGCTCACAAGTTCTACACTGAATTGAAGATGTTAGCACTAGAGAGGAATTTATGGTGGGCCGGAAGAAACCAGAGAGAAATAAGAGCTGATGGCACATTACTACTGCAGTAGTAATTCTTGGTTTGAATCATAAATTCGGGATACAGACATCTTTAGTAATTATTATGGGAACACCCTGGTTAAATTTTAGAATTCTAAAGAAGGGTAAATGTCAAAAGTTTGGTCCAGTTAGAATAAAGTGTGTTTATGTAAAGTACTTTGTTCTGACGAGAACGGTATGAGGAGGTGGTTGACTGCTAATGTTTCTATGGCAGTAGTACTGGCTCCGTAACATTATCAAATAGACCCATCGACAGCGTTTCTCCTTCGAACTGCACTGCCTGAAGTAATCGCAGGTTCTTTTGTTAGTTTTGCATTCTTGAAAAAGGGTTGCAGTTCATTGTTGACATACTTATCATAAATTGTGTTAAGTGGTAAAAGTTTCATCGAATAATTCATATTTCACTAAGTGTAAACATTAATTGTGTTTTCGCATCACGCAGTATTTTGAGAATTCGAGCGGCGACTGTTCTACGAGTTCACGTATCCTGATATGTAACCTTGTCTCACCAGATACTAAAGCGTTTCAGGGTCAACCTCACCATGATACATACACTGCGACAGCAAGTTGCAGTATTTCCATGTAGCAAAGTACTTGAATTGGTCAGTCGGGATGCACTAACGCTACTTTGTAAATAATCTCTGAAAAGGGTTATGTCTTGAGAAAACATAGGTGCAGCCTTGGAAAGAAAGCCGAGGAAATCTTTGCGCCATTTATGTTTGGTGTGTGACTAGCATTTGCTTACAAAACTATGAACAAACTGCAACCTTACAAGTCTGACAAAAAGTATACAAACAATTAACCAAAATACACACGGATCTTACGAGTATCGTACATTGTTTTCAAAGATCTGTGGCCAAATGGACGCTTTATAATTGACACGTTATACTTATCGGCGAAGCAGGCAACTAATACTCGTAATAATATAAAGAAGTACAGAAAACATAGCGCCGCCACTTGTTACCATGGCGATTAGCTTGAAAAGAGAACTCAGTAAATAATTTTCTTTGGAAAGACTTTCCTCACTTATGTAGTCGGTAGCAGAGGAAACATATTAAATGATAATTTTTCAAGCAGTAGTACAGTACGTGCGGTCGTATGTCTTTGACTTGGAGCCCCACGAGCTATAATTCAGCCATTTGACTGGAAATGGTATTTTTCCAAAGTAAAGTGTGGATGTTGTACATTAAGTGGCTTTGCCAGTGTATGTGACTGCGATGAGTGCATGTAGATTTCAGTGTCACGTATGTGTTATGAGTAATGATGAGAGAGAAGCGAAGGGGAGAAACGCTGTGCTATAGGAAGCTAAACAAAGGATGTTTGTCATATATGAAGAAGAGCACTAACAACGTCAAAACACTGATAAGGACAACGTTGACTTTTTTTCATTTTTCTGACTGGTTTGATGCAGCCTGCCAAGACTTTTTCTCCTTTGCCAACATCTTCATCTCAGAGTAACACTTGCAGCCAAAGTCCTCAATTATTTGATGGATAAATTCCAATGTCTGTCTTTTACATTCTACAGAACATTCCTGTACCGCGAAGTTTATATCCTGACACGTGTCCTGTCAACCTGATAGTCAGTTTTCACTCCATGTTCCTTTTTTTACCAGTTCTGTGTATAATCTCATCAGTCAACCTAATTCACTACAGCACACTAGTTTTCTCACAGTACAAGATTCAGTTCCATAGAATGATGTGCTCTAAACGTATATTCTTCGAAATTTCTTCCTCAGATTAAGTCAGATATTTGAAGGTAGTAGACTTCTTTCTGTGAGGAATGTATATATACAACAAATTTTCATTTTTGTTTAGGACAATTATTAAGATTAAATTAAAAGACATCCAATATCCCAGTTCCGATGCCACTTTTTGGGAGGTTTCTTTAGGTTCTCAGAGTGAATGCCGGACGTCTCATCCCAAATATTCTCAGTTTGGGATTGTCTCTGCACCACAGACGCTTACTTTGATGTTTGATTGAAAAGAACCTGAGTCTTTAATAGTATGGATCCAAAAAATTCTGCTTTGTTGCTTACAGCAGGGAATGAAAAAGCACAAAAAATTCTTCATCTCTTCACTGAGGATAACAATGTCATCAGCGAAGCTTATAATTGATATCCTTTCACTCTGGACGTTCTTTTATTTCCGTGATTGCTTATTCGATGTACGGACTGAATAGTTGGCGAAAGGCTACATCCCTGTTTCGTATCTTAAGGAGCCCTATTTGTCGTTCAGCAGCTGAAGACTACATGAGAAAGACATTATGTCTTACAATATGTCTAGCCGATTTAGAGTCTTCGCCTCTACAACCTAATGGAGCCTTGGAACGAGTCTTGAATACAAAACGAAATAAAAAAGGTTTATACAAGGGTATTGGTGGTTTTTGGGGTAGTCCCCTTTATTTGAATGGGACGGAAATCGGTAGATGTGATGTGCATGTACAAAGAAAAAAATGATTACAATTTCAGAAAAACTGCATCATTTGTTGTAGAGAAAGCGTTTCATAAATTGAGCAGTTCAATAACGCGATGGTCCGCCTCTGGCCCTTATGCAAGAAGTTATTCGGTTGCATCCTTAGATAGCTAGCTTTTCATCTTGAATGCGTTGCTGGTTTGCCGTGAAGGGCAAGAAATCTGGGCGTGGGTTGCAGCTAAGGAGTTTGCTAAGGTGCAGAGAGTATCCTGCTTAGCCATAACAGAGGGAATTAGCAGCACACCAATCGCTGGTATGGAAGCACTGCTGGACATGCCTCCTTTGGGTAAAGTTGGAGGCAGCAGCTGGTGTATACAGACTTCAAACCGGTAAAAACTGGATCTCGCTGGGATATCCAGAATAACACACTAAGATAGTGAGTGAGATAAATATAGGAATGGCTGGGAAAATGCCGGCCGACTATGTAATAACTCCCAACTGCTTCAACAAGCCTTACAATACAATAATTGGAAGCAGGGAGCAGTGGGAAGAAACAGTTTGACACCGTACTGGGGACATTGTTTGGTTCACTGATGGGTCGAAATCAGACCAAGGCGCTGAGGCAGGGGTGTATGGAGTTCAGCCAAAACTGGAGGGCATCATCTCTCTACGAAAACTGTCCTCGATATTCCAAGCTGAAATTGCTGCTATCAGGGCATGTGTTGAGGAAAATATGTGTAGGTGCTACGAGGACCGTAATATCTACATCCATTTAGACAGCCAGGCAGCCCTGCAACGAGATCTAAGATTGTTGCAGAATGTCACAGGGCTCTGGTGAAGCTAGGGAGGAAGCAATAGTGTGAACCTAGCGTGGTAGTGTGGGTCCCTGGCCACTCAGAGATCTGTGGCAATGAACAAGCCGAAAGATTGGCGGGGGCAACGACTCCATTCTTTGGACCGGAACCTGTCCTGACAATCACCAAGGCTATGATCAAACTAGAACTACGGAACTGGCTTAGGAAACAGCACGAAGAATACTGGACCAAGGTCTAGAAACAAAAACATGGTAAGGTAATGATGCCTAAGCTGTGTTTTAAAAGAAGCTCTGTAATCCTGGGATTGAACAGGAAAGAGATTAAACTCATGACTTTACTGATGACCGGCCATGGGTCATTTAAAAAAAAACAACACCTACATACAGTGGGTATAATGGAAGAAGACCCCAAATGTAGGATCTGTGACGAGGGTGAAGAAACTGCATCACACCTAATCTTCGAGTGTGTGGCACTGGAGAGCAAGAGATACTGAATTTTCGGGACAACTAAGCTGAAGAAATTCTGTCTAGCAAAAAACTGGTAAAGGACTGTTTGCACAATTTAAGGGCATTGGTTGGCTTTACTAGATATACAGGGAGCGATACCACACGATAAACTCGCTTTCGGTGCTGTTTTAGCTTCCCTGTCAAAATCAAATCAAATCAAATCTAGCCATACTGAGATTAAATTTCAACATGATAATGACCCCCCCCCCCTTTCTGCACATGGTACGAGTTTCCACTGCTTGTCATCCTGCTTGCCAACGCTGCCTTGGGCCGCAAGGTCACCGGAGATTTTCCCAATTGAGATCTCTGGAACATTATGGGCAGGGCCCTCCAACCAGCTCGGGATTTTGATTATCTGATACGCCAATTGGACAAAATTTAGGTCGATATCCCTTAGGAGCACGACCAACAACTCCATCAATTAACGCATGCAGAATACCTGCTTATATAAGGGCTAGAAGTGTATCAACACATTATTAACTTGTCGCCTGAATAAATCATCCAATTTTGTTGAAATCGTAATCATTTGTTGGTACACACTTACAGTGTCCGTTCCATACAGTTAATTTATTCGTGGTGCTCGTTTTTGTTCTTAGAGTGTAATTGAGCCCTTTCAGACCTAAATTTCTTCTAGAGGACAGAAAATGTTAATACATGTGGTAACGCTCGTAGATGATTTTTCTAATAATTTCAGATGCAAGTTTTTACAAACATATGTACCCGTTTTCAAAATATACTTTGTTCACTTGGCTTTACGTTTCGGATTAAAATAACTAATTACGAAATATTCTGTATCGTAATAAACAGTAAAATGGTCATTAAATAATTACCATGCAGAATAACGATATTCAGTTATACAGCAGATTATTGAGAACCAACCAGGTCTGTGTATTCTGGAGGTCACGAGCTGCTGAGCACTGTTACGAGCTGCCGCGCACTGTTACTTTGACTTTGTGGTATTTTCATAGTGATTCCCGACAGTTGGCAGCACTTTAACACTTGATGAACAGGTTGAACATTCACAGTTGTGTGCCTCAGGTTTCCGTTGGGAAAAAGTACTTCTGTTGCAGCTAAGACACAGTGAAAGTTAATGTACAGAATTGTAGCCAGAAGGTCTGAAGGCGTTAAGGTGTATTTTGGGATGGTTCCTTCAATATTCACATGTTCTCCATATGCGAATACGTTGTACGCACGTAGTGTCTGGAATCTTCGCGGAACCTGTGAGAATTCCCCGTAGTTTTAGCACCAGTGCCTATCCGTCTGGAAGGGCACCCGCCTTTGTCGGATCTGTACCAGGTCCGGGAAGAGCATCCCGGAGGCGATGGCGGAGTGATAGCTGCGGTGCGGAGTAACTTTGTTACGCTGCCATTACGGTCCCCCTCTGGGTCGCTAGCTCCAGGTCTGGGCAGGGCCCGCTTTGTCTTGCAGGGACACGGCAGCTCGCCAGCGTCCCCTGCAGCAGGAAGCATCGCGAGCGTTGTCAGTGGTAAACTATATTCAGCGGCGCGAGAAGATACGCCGACCGTAAACTCTTTGCTGCTGTCGTCCGCTTTTCCTTATAAGGTACGATATCCATCTCTTTGGTTGTCACTAGATTTCTTGTTTTCCCAATTACCGATACCCAGCGTGAATTTTGGATTCTCGAGCATGCAGTTTGCACAGGTAGGTTTGTGTGTCATTTTTTTAAAATAAAAAAGTTTTCCATTTTCTCTATTAAAGAGAGAGCGGTTGTTTCAGAGTTCTGGCCCATTGGAGGATCACGTTACATCGGGTGAGCTAGTAGTGGGATGGTTTCCACCTCCGTTAACCAAGCGAGTCCTCCGGAAATCCTTCGCCAAGTCTTGGCGATAGTGACTATTTTCAGTTTAATTGGCTCTGAGCACTATGGGACTTAACATCTGAGGTCATCAGTCCCCTAGAACTTGGAACTACTTAAATCTAACAGAACTGGAAGGAGAATCAGCATTGGCCTATTTTTTTGTTTTATTATCCGCAAAATCGATTTTCCGTTACTTAGTGACCATCCTTAGTGCTTTAATGTACATTTAAAATTGGAAGGCACTGGTATCAACAAGCTCAGAGCGATCACATATACTGTTTACGTGCGGGAGATGTGTTCCACACAGTATAAGACGAACAGGTGCTCATAGCTCTTAAGGTATACGTTTCACACATTTTACTACCCATTTGTTTCCTTGTTTTGGTCCATACTACCACCTCTAAAAGTTAACTACCCTACAGTCTTAGGAGCAACAGTGCCGATACATGTATTCCGCCGCCAGAGGTATCAGAACGATTTCCACTTGTACCTTTCGAGTCGGTCGTTTTCAGACGAGGGTCTCTTGCCTCAGATGCATACAGTTTCCGTTTTCCACCATCCTTTAAAAATTTTTTAACAACATTACGGAATCATCCTTCGTGCTTCAGTTCAGTATACTGAGAGGTGCGTAGATCTTACTATGAGCAATGCATTCTATTTACCTGAGAATAGGTAGTATTATCTTCTTCTTCTTCTTCTTCTCCTTCTCCTTGTGCCACTGACCCGCAGTTTCGCAGGGTCGGCATGGTTAGGGTCGGATTTGACGAAGTTAATTTAATGCCCTTCCTGCCGCCATGCCATACTTCGTACCCCCCCCCCCCCCCCCCTCTGGATGGAATTACTGTACCCCAGCTGTCTGCATCTAGTGTAATCCATGGAATAGTGTGAACGTGTTCAGATGTCTGCGAGTTTTGTAATTGAGGCGGAACGTGGGGACCAGCCCGGTATTCACCTAGTGGGATGTGGAAAACCGCCTAAAAACCACATCCAGGCTGGCCGGCAGAATGGCCTATGTCGGTAATCCGCCGGGCGGTAGGAGTGCCTACCCGAGTCCAGCAAGCAGCGCATTAGCGCTCTCAGCTAACCTAGCTGGTCAATAGGTAGTATTCTAATATATTTGATTTACATATGTAAGTTGTAGATTTCAGAAAGACTGCTTGAAGATGGGCTACACAACCCCGAAATGCGCCGCATTAATACAATGTAAAACTTTAAGTTAATCAGTATTGGTAACTGATAATGACCGATTTGTTAACGATAGGCTGATAATTACTCAGAAGTGTTTTGAGAGTGATTGACTATATGCAGCACCAGGAAACAGTGTCAGTAACACAGGATGATACTGGACTGAGATTTGCGGGAACAAGCCTAAGAAATGTAATTGAATCACGAAGAATGAAACTTACAATATCCGCTTTCGAATCTTTTCCAGTGTCTCTTGTCATTCTGGCATCTTTTTCAGGTAGGATAATGGAGACAAAGAAAATCCAAAGAAAAGCGACGGATTTCTTCAGTACATCGTCTAGTAAGGGCAAGGATGTGACGGGTTTTTTCATCCATCTCATATGCCCAACATAAAAAGATAAGCATAGTGGACCACGCACTGATTTACGGTTAAATTTCTGAGACAGCACATTTTAGAATAGTCAAAGTACCATTTGAAACGGAGATTCCTTTTTATTAACATGACCGCGCTGATCTGTATATGTAATCATTTCTTCATTCTCCATTTTCATTGTGTAAAGTGTCCCTTATGTTGTACATGTACATCTTGTGCCAAAATGTAGAATTATATTCTGTTTTTTGGCACTTATGAAATATCGTCTACGTTGCAGTCATAATATAGTCAGAAAATATTTTTGTATAAGAGGTAATAATAGGGTCCAATTAGGAATATATTTCATTTACGAAAAATTGTTTCAAGACTGAGGAGATTTTGATTTTAAAACAAGAGATTAAAACAAGAGATATTAAAACAAGAGAATTTGAGTTGCTGTGTCGGAGGAGCACGTCTGAGAGTATGAATAGAGAGGTTTTATGTGGAAATTTCGCTTTCAAACGTTTTGATAACGGATTTGAGCTTGGACTGTAAGAAGATATTCGGAAGTTATTACGCAGGGAACTTTCGGTAGTACTTCGCTAATGAAGGCTTCGTGGAAGCTGTGGAATATTAATTTTCTACGCTGCATTAAGCAAATGGAGATACTGCTGCGTTAAACCCGAATGTTCGTGGGCTTGAACTTTGTGGGAGGTGGAAGTTTAGTAAGTGGGAAGTCCTCAGAAGGACTTAGGTGATGTGGTATAGCGAACTGTGATCTGATCTTTACAGCTGTATACGGAGAGATTGAGACTTCCAGAAATCGACTTTTGTGTGCACAGGAACGTGAAGTTCAAACAGACACATGCTGACCAACTGTATGGCCACTTGCGCATTCTACGTGTTACGTGTGAGTGTGCGTGTGTGTGAAATAAATAAATTTGAGCACTCTGATAAAATAAGGATGAAACGGGCATAGAGTGTAGGTCTTATTAATAGTGTTTTGCGCTAGTTGGACATCCAATTCCATCCATCCGTGTTTACTGGGACGTGCAGCAGACAGAGATTTAGCACGGCCACTTTTCGTTCAAGCGACTTTGGTTTAAAATTTTTCCGTAGTCATATGTATTTACCAACATGAGTTTAATAACTTATAAGTAGGGAATACACATTTTCCGGCTTTGTGAAACTGTCGTATATTTTGAGAGCACCGTTATCGTTACATTATAATTCAGGAGAGCTTGCTAAAATTACATTCGGTTAAGAATCGCGAAGCCATCCACTCAAAGAAGATATTCTTCATTTATAAAGCTTATAAAAAATATTTATACACTGCCCGACAGTTGGTACGTAACAACTCACTCTTGCTAAGGAACAACTGCCAGTTGGTAATGCACAACAGACAATTGGTGCGGAACAATCGGCAAATGTTACGCAACAGCCGACCAACTATGTGCTGAACGAAAATGTAGACCGCAGCGAAGCCAGTGCACGATGCTCTATATGCATTCGACAGTTCATGCAGTATGGCATTTGACCAAGGTGATTGTAGAACCGAGTAGTGCGGCATTTGTTTGGTACCGCAACATGTCTGGAAGATGTCATTTGAGTGCTTACATTCGTATACGAATAGTTGGCCGGCTCGAAGCCGGTCAAACTGTCACTACTGTGGCCACAGTAATTGGGAGATCTAGAAGTGTCATCTCGCTATTAAAAAGGCTGCTGAAGTTGGAAACGTTGTAACAAAACACGCAGAAGGTCGGGAACGGACCAACAGACCGTAAAAAGATCTTACATAGCCCTGGTGGCGAAAGGGAGCATACATCTCACTCGTAGACAGATCGGTTCAAACCTTGCAACGGCTGCCGTTACTCACGTCGCTGCTAGAACCATTTCGCGGCGATTAAATCAAGCTGTTTTGTATGCTCTGAAGCCTGTTAAATGGATTCCACACCGACAACGCCATTGTCAAGGACGAGTTTATTAATGTAGGAGCATGTTGATTGGGGTCAATAACAACTGTCTACAGTGATGTTATCAGATGGATTCTGCTTCACTGTGGCAAAGATTCTGGCCTCTATTTAATGTGGAGAGAGAAAAACACTTTACACACCACAGAATGTTCATGAATGTCTTTGGTATTGCCTAGATGTTATGGACTGGGCGGGCATTATTACGCACAATGGCCGAACGCCGCTGTATATCTTTGTGAGAGGTACCGTTGTAGCACAGCGGTATTGCATGGAGATAATTCTGGATCATGTCCCTCTTTTTAGGGGTGCGGTAGTTCCTAACTTTCGTTTTATGGACAACAATTCCGGCCCTTATAGGACGACTGAGTTGTCAGACGGACTGGAAAGTTAAGATATTGAAACGTACGGAATGGCCTGCGTATCCCTGCACCTAAACCCTGCACGGGATGCTCTTGGAAGACGTGTTTCTCAACGAAAACCCCCTCCTCGAACCGTGCAAGAGCTGAAAACCACCTTGAGAGAGGAGTGGGACAATATCATCGAAGCAGTCCTCAAAAGTCTGGTAGCCAGCATGAATAACAAGTGCAAAATGTGTAGTAGTACCCGAGGAGGGAATATTCCTTACCGAGGACCCGCCATCGACCCTTATGTTGGGAGTCAGATATGTATCAAACTTGAACGTTTTTTATGACTGTCTTCTTGCTTTTCCATGTAGTGAAATCTATCGTTTTTCGTTATAAATATACCTCTATTACGTACGTTCTCTGGTTCATGTTGTCCATTATTGCCTGTCATTACTCCTGTTCAACAATGTTTCTGTTCCTTAGCATTTGTGAAGCACTCTAAATTGCTTTCATTAACCATCAGTCTGGACATAAACACCTCTTTTGTTCTTGTCGCAGACTTTGGTTGAACGAAGCAAGTAGTAGTATTATTAACAATGAAATTGTGAGCCGAAGATATTTCTGCGGCCATGGGCGTAACTTAATCTGTTATCTCAACTACAGGCATATTGTTTGCATTACAAAACAGTGAAGAGGGGAATGGTATCAAACAACTCAATGTAAATGCAAGATTTTTATAAGTATTCATATGCTTGGTTCTTCAGCCCACGAAACCCCACCCACCTTCAATCTTCATTTGTTTTCCCTAACTGCTGAGCTCAAGTTTAATCACCAGCATTTTCACACAATCGATGTTGCAGAAGAAGACGTACCATCTTTCCTTTGATCGCTCAACAACACACCTATGGCACTGGTGGTGTGTGGTACCATAGCCTATTTTTTTCTGTATCCTTTTATCCGTCGTCTGCTTATCACTAGCTTCAAAACGTTTCAAATGGCTCTAAGCACTATGGGACTTAACATCTGAGGTCATCAGTCCCCTAGACTTAGAATTACTTAAATCTAACCGACCTAAGGACATCACACACATCCATGCTCGAGGCAGGATTCGAACCTGCGACCATAGTAGCATCGCGGTTCCGGACTGAAGCGCCTAGAACCGCTCGGCCACAACGGCCGGCTTACTAGCTTCATTTCGCAGTTGAAGAATATATATCGCTTCACAATGGCAAGTGTGGGACGAAGATTATGGACAATGATGTAGTAAAAAAGAGTTGGTTAAGCCTTTTTTGGTCGCAGTGAAGAACGACTCTTCAATTGTGACGACTGCTACCTCGTTTCAGGGTCACGGTTACAAGCTCAAATTTCAATATCAGTGGCAGCCTTTAAAAGGAAGTTTTTATCACCTTGAAGCCATTGTTTTAAGCTCCCTGCACACTTTCACGCGTTGTTGCATCTGGTCGTTTTGGAACAGTCGTGGCATAAACTTCTCAGCAATCCCTGTCTTGTTAAGTGCTAAGTCAGATTATGTTCCCTTCTATACTAATGATAAAATTCTAAAATCGTCATGTCTGTCTGTTTGGACACGCTACTCTCCAAAACTGCCAGAAGGATTTTGAAAGGATTTCCACAGGTAACTTGAGCATAGCATGGGGCAACAAGTAGCCTATATTTCATTAAAATTGAACAAAGAGAGAAATATTTCGTAATTTAATTTTTAATCTGAAATCTCTGCTAAGCTTAGTAGTTCAGATGTTGAATCATCACGGCGTAATACACCAAAGCACCCATAGACGGCGTTGTTACCTTCGTAGTACACAAACAACCAATGTCTTTACCGAATGACAGATGAATTTTTGGAAATTAACGTCAGTGAAAAAATTAAGCACCGCTATCTTTATTTTTACGAATACAAACAACACAGAATTTATTTGGCTAGAATGTACGGATTTACTGATTTCTCATTGTGAATTAAAAGCTTAAGGGCATTGCTTTGCTTATTTGGATAGATTTTACTTATAATCTGTGGTATGAAAAACGAATTTATTAAGTTTGCTGTGTGATTCAGGTGCCCACTAATTATATTTTGGTTTGGTTTTCGTAATGAATAAAAATGTCTAGAAACCGCTTGGGTCTTTCTGAAAACATGATGGCTAAAAACTGAGTACTATGTGGTCTCAAAAATCCAATGAAGATCACGAAGCACGAGAACATCAGGCTTTAGCTTGTTCTTTGGAAACTCCTTCTGAAAGCGAGGCACGACCTATGTCTGATCGATAGCGTCGAACATTAACTCGTTCCTGAGAACTCTTAGCTAACAGAGGCTTCAAGTTACTTCTCTCGAACGTAGTATCACAGAAGCGGAAATTTTCACGGGAAGTGTCGCAAGCAAGCGAGGTTTTATGCTCACAATTCCGCTTATTCGCAACAATTTACAATTTAGATATAAACCTTTACAATACCGGTGAGCTAGCTTTATGCCATGACCAGAAACGAAGTACAGGGTAAGATGCTGCATGTTGCTGGCATGGAACTTAATGTCAGTTGCTTTACGCACAGCCAGCTCTACCTTGCTCTCTCCCACGTCAGTAGAATAAACAAGCTCTTTGTTCATGCTGTATACAAACAAAGCTGATAAATCAAAATACCAAGGGAAGGCTGGTTTCTCATCTGGTTTACCATCAATTACTACCGAGGTGTTACAGAGGTCTTGCATGGTCTGTCTACGACCTTGCAGAATCTGACAATTTCTGATGTGATGCTAGTTGACATCATCAGTTCGCCTATTGCAGAAACGCTTACGCTCATCGTAGGTCTTCGTCTGCAAATGCTTGAAACTAAATTTGAAACATTCGTATAATGGTTTTTCATAGTTTCAAACAAAACTCTATAATGACATTTTCAGGTCAGCCATCACGAAACTGTAAACTCAAGAAGACACGAGAACGGACATCTGTTCAACAGGCTGCTTGCTACGCTGATTCAAGAAGAGTTATGGAGAGACACCTAACGATATTTCAATGTAATCGGAGCATTTATGCGCAAGAATTAAAATTTTATAAAATTTGGGTACGCCCTAATAGAATTTATAGAAACTACGGAAAATCTTAATCTATATTTCTGGATGGAAATTTGAAGCCCGATACTCCCGATTACGAGTTCTGTTTCTTAACCAACGTTCACCTCGTTCAGCTTAACGGGCACAGTGTAGACTTAGCTTTACGATATAAATTCGCGCTCATTTGCGTCGCGTGACGTGTGTAGTGGTGAAAAACGTCTCGGGTAATATGTGGAATTTATTAGGGTACATATAGAGTTGCGTGTATCCAATGAGAGGTTATTATGACGATCTTATGACCGGATAACAGTAGCATGATGTTAAATCTTAATGGTTTATTCCGACAGAGCACTGTAGTTTTATTTATTATCGTGTAGTCGGAAGCATGTATTACAGGTGTTCTAGAAGTCGGTGTAAGAAATGCCAGTTTCTTTTTTTCGCTTTCAGTACTTACTTTCCTCATTAATGTTACCAGCTGTCTGATTGCTAACTGATTCTGAAACTGGATTTTCTTAAAATACGGGTAAACGTTTTTGCCATATTCCATGGACCTGATGAAGCAATTTTGCTTCTTATCTTGAGCAGGCATTGCCTCTCTTTTTGCAAGTTCTACTCAGTACGATGCAGTATGATGTCATTAACAGCAATTAAATTAATTTGGCCAAATGATTAACTTGTAAGGCGCATCGAAATCAGACTGCAGCTACTTCAGCACGATTGATCAAGGAATGACTCCTTAATCATTTAAAAGACATTTCTCAAGCAGGACAAATATTGTCAATAATCACAGGAGTTGGAAAGGAGTCGCCGAATGTACGTGGGCGAAAAGACTGATGAACTATTTTCCACGTAAAAGGACTTTTATTAAAAACAGGGCAACCACTCCTCGAATTTTGTTACTCAGTTAACAAACCAGAATCGTCTTAATATCATGGTTCTTTACGGGGATTGATTTTTTTTAACAAACTTTCTAGTCATTGTTCTATCAGCGGAAGGACACGTCATCGGAGGGATGGGACACAGTCAGTCTGATAAACATTTAGGGCTCAAACACTCACTGCTGTTGGTAATGGGGAGTAACTGGAAGATAAGTTCACCAATGAAAACAAAACCTAATAATTCCTGCAAATCATGAGTGACTGGAGTCAAGACTGACTTGTGATCATTCTTTTCGCTCAGAAAATTCGTGTATCACAATGAAGCAATCCCGACATGGGTGGACAGATGAAACCTAGTCGCCCTTTCAAACACCTTTTAAAAAACAAGAAAGTTTACACGCACAAAATTTAGCAACATAATTCCCTTGGTAGCTCGATTTTAGCACTGCACGAATTTCTTTCGTTATTAAACGAAATGTCTAACCGGAATCCTAATCAAACGTTTTATCCAAAGTGTGCTCGAAAGCAGCACGTGTTATTTGCCACAGCGTCAGCCCACGACTAATCACGAAAATTTATGAAGTTTCCAGACTCAGTGACTTGGCGCCTCATCCTTAAATTGGACGTCCAATCTTCAAGCCTGCAACCAGTCCACTGTACAAAACTCCTGTGGAGTTATCCACTGTTTACGCGTTGGTCTGCCTGACCGACTGCAAGACGTACTTTTTCGGAAAAAAAAACCACTACAACTGTTGTCTCCAGGCCGCGCATTCCAGGAGCCAGCTTTGAAAATTATGAATTTAGTTGGTGTTCCCACGCTTCTACAACGAAACCCAAGTAAGCCACACTAATGCTACAATTGTACATGCTCTGCCAATTAACCACACATTCATATATCACAGAGGTAACCGCGAATGCGGCCAACGCACGATGCTAAAATGCAATTAAAGTAAATAAAGTCAATGAAGTTGATATCCCACGCATCCTTTTCCCAGACATGGCCGTACGATACACAAAAGACAGAAAAGTATTTATTACAAATAATAATCACATGAAACGTTGGTGGCACAGACGAATTTCAATTGAATATACATTTAAGGGCGAAAATACAACACATGAAACTTTATCACTTTTTTTCCTTTATGACAGATGTCCACAATACTTGATGACAAATGACGTAGACAGTGTGGCTTGGAAGAGACATACGAGAAATTCACTACACGTTAGGTCTCAAATGGCTCTGAGCACTATGGGACTCAACTGCTGAGGTCATTAGTCCCCTAGAACTTAGAACTAGTTAAACCTAACTAACCTAAGGACATCACAAACATCCATGCCCGAGGCAGGATTCGAACCTGCGACCGTAGCGGTCTTGCGGTTCCAGACTGCAGCGCCTTTAACCGCACAGCCACTTCAGCCGGCCACGTTAGGTCTCAGTGCTTTGAAGCATGTGACTTCGTGGTTCACTGTCGTCCAGTCAAGTTATATTTCAGGAATGTAACGCCTACTGGATACTAGCATTTACACGCAGATTCTCTGGCACACACTTTAGGCACATATAGTGAATGCACCTCCCCCTGTTTATGTCCACTTCATCCTCCCAGTTATATCTGTCTGTTTCCTGCTACCCAACTGAAAGGGGTAGTGCAGTGGTTAGCATAATGGACTCGCGTTGGAAGGACGACTCGTAAAACCCACATCCAGCCATCTTCAATTAGGTTTTCCATGAGTTCCCTAAATCTCTTCATGCAAATTCTGGGACAGTTCCTTCGAAAGGGAATGACCGATTTCCTTCTGCATCCTTCCCTAATCCGAGCTTGTGTTCCATTTTTAACGACTTCGTTGCTGGTGGGATGTTAAGCACTAATCTCCTCTCCCCCCCCCCCCCCCTCACTCTCTCTGTCTCTTCATCTCCTCCTCCCTCTCTCTTTGTCTACTCCATCCACCCCCTCTCTCTGACCATATGTTCCTCATCCATGCCTCTGACCATGTCCTCTAGCCCCTCTATCTTTCCATCTCCACCCTTTTCCACCTACCCACAACCTTTCTACACCTTCCACCTACCCTATGCATCTCCCCTTCCTCCTTTCTCTCTTTCCATTTCCTCCTGACCCTCGCTCATCTATTCCCTCCTCTATCCAAGTCAGCCTATCCTCTCCCATGCTCATTAGTACATGTAGACCCTGAAATATAGTTCAATAAAGAAAGCCGGTACTATGCCCACAACATACCTGTCGTGCAGGGCGGGCTACAGTTCATAAGCTTGAAAATAATTTATTTCCCCTGATGTATAGGCCACCATCCAAAGCAGATCGATAATACAGTATACTACAACACAAAATACCTGTCATTGAGGGCAGCCTACATGTCAGGCTGTGGAAAACTCTTTCTTGCCCTTGACATATAAGCTACCATGCAAAGTAGGTTGATTTGGCAGGCCAAAGCCGCCCCCATGCAACATGCCTGTAATACAGGGCAGCCTGTAAGTCACAGGCTGGAAGACACGTTTTTGCCCACTTGCTCCTCTTGGAGCTAGGAGGTTATGAACCTCACAGCACTGGTACTCATGAGGTCTGCCACTTGTGTGTCAGATTTGGGTGGAATCGATCCAGGGGTTTGGATGGAGACACAGATGTACACACGTATATTATCCTTTATGCATATTACAAATAGGAACAAGGAGTACTTCTGTAGTTTTTGGCTTCTCTTGTATGAAGCAATGTAGCCAACTAAGATAGTAGATCGTTAATTTTCACAGGTGCCGACGGCGTGGGAATCTGCTAACTACGTACTCGTGAGTTACTCTGGGACCAGACGTTAAAAACAGCCATTTGAACTAAACTCTGTAAAATTCTGCCGCGCGAATGGCCTGGCACAGGGGAAAAGAACCGGACGCGACTGCACTTTTGTTTTTGCGTGTTAACTGGCGAACTGCACCGCAGGGACTTGTTTGGCGACCAGGTGCCCACTGTTTGCGTGCCGCTGGCGTTGTCCCAACTTCAACTCGCGCGTAAAAATCCGGCTACTGTCAGTAATAGCGGCGTTAAATGAAAGCTGCGCTGGCGGGACAGCAGAGTCCGGCGCTCCCCTCTATTCCAGCGCCTACGTGCGTGCCTGTGTGCATGAGCGAGCTTTGTCCAATCAGGAGAAAGCTGGTTAGTCGCCAGGGGATACGGAATGGTGATGCATCGGGAGAGAGCACCAGCCGGCAGCGTGCAGTGAATATAGAGAAGTGCAGGGGGACGTCGCAATCTAATTGAAAAAAATGTAGCAACTTTTATCGTGGTGCTACGATACGTAAACCTGAGTACGTAAAATATTATCGTCCTGTGCAGCGAAAGGAATAAGGTGCTTAAACTCTTAATTTTAAAGGGAGACGGAGCTAGAGACAGATTATCGTTTGTTCGCAGATTCTTGTGCAAGTGAAGCTGGAGTGAGAGACTTATCTGTAGCCGATAAATCTAGTTTGTGCATGTTTCTTGGACTGAACGATTTAAGAGTTATTTATTAAAACAGGAAACCATCTGCTCATTCTGTATGTTTTTATCTTTACTTTCTCAGTTTGCCAGATTCACACAACAGCAGCACAGTTAAAACTCTCACCAAAATCCGAAGCGAAAAACGGACATGCTTCGTCGTCTTTTACTACGCGGCGACTCTACGTCAAACAACGTAAATTACTCCATAAATTTTAGCAAGCCTATGCTCAGTAATATGTATTTATATCCCCTTGACACCTAGTCCATGTCTAACACAATTACATTCAGTTAAATCTACAAATCTACGAGGATATGCTGAACAGAATTGCCTCCGAATTTTTTATGTGAAAACTCTTAAAGCTTCATTTAAAATGCTTTAAAGGTTTCACATATAAAATTCGGAGGCACTGCTTTTCAGGAGGTGTTCGTAGACTTGTATATTATTTAAAAAACCAAGGCTATTGACGTTCCACATCTTTAATTCTTCACATACATGTTTATTTCTCTACATACTCTCCATGGCGATGAACACATTTCTCGCAACAAGAGACCAGTTTGCTGATATCGTAGAGTGTTTGACCGTGACAAAACTACAACCTCATCTCTGCTTTCATTCCATCTTAAATATCAAAGTGAGTTCTTCTAAGAGTTTTTTAAAATTTGTAAACAGATGAAATCGGATGGAGCTAAGGATGATTAGTCTCAGTGAATAGAAGGCTTTGGGTTGTTCCAGATGTCACAACGTTCGTGTGTGGTGTGACATTGTCATGGTGAAGCAGAGGGTTTTCCATGTGTGGATGAACTCTTCGAATTCAAAACTCATGCACCGACATGGTTACAGTAAACACTGTCAAGATACAGGCAACAACTCTAGCGGCAGAGGGTTGCAAATATGTAGAAACGAAGAATAAAGATATAGAATGTTAATAATATTTGTTTTATACAAAATCTGTAAAAGTTTTCACATTAAAAAATTCAAAAGCAATTGTTTTCAGCACAGCCTCGTATTACAGGGCGCTTCCATGATTTTACTAACTTTCAGGGATCATGGAGAAGGTTAAATCTATCATTTTGAGATACGAGACGCTGGCCCGGAAATGGATAAGTCGAAAGTTGTAAGCGAAAATCGTACTGATACCTTTAACAGTGGAAAACGTGGACCGGTACTACTGTTGTTGAGATTGTAGCGTAGGTAGCTTTCAGAGGTGGTTTTATGGGACCAATACAAGAAAAAAATCTCCAGTAGATGTGGGTTCTGAAGTGCATACCTTAAGAGCATTCAGCACCTCTTCGTCTTCGCTACTTCTTCTACTGAAGAAGTGCCTGTAGCCCTTAAGTTATGCACTTTGGAGGCCATATTTAATGGACTTTTTTCTTGTTTTGGTCCATACTGCCTCATCCAAAAATATGAAAACCAAGAGCTAGCAGTAGAAGAGATGTGTTTCGCTGTATCCCAGATGAATAAACGCTCAGAGGTCTTAAGGTATCCATTTTAGAGCCCATATTTACCATACACGTTTTGTTGTTTTGGTCCCTACTAACACCTCTGTAAGTTACCTACATTACCATATTACAAACAACAGTACCGGTACACGTATTCCATTATCAGAGGTATCAGAACGATTTTCGCTTATAAATTTCGTTTCTAACTTTGTCCGCCAGGCTTTTATACGAGATGATATCTTTCTTTTAGGAACACTCATTCAAATTTCCCAAACATTCTCTTTGCATGGGGTACACCACCGCGTTACGATATTAGCAACTCGTCTCTTACTTTCTTATTGCCATTCCTATGTGATAAGGCCTGCAAGCGGTTGAACAATGTAGTTGATGGTCGCTCTAACGACTTTTCTATGGTTGCTCTTATATATACATTGAGTGTACCTAGTAACATCCAAAGAATCTGAGTTCCACTCGGCTACCCTATTACTGGTTTTATATAATCATCCCATCTGATACTGCTTCGTAGTATTACCCCTAAATACTCGTCCTTATACGATGTGATGTGTTCAATATGTTCACCACCAATCTTGTAATCAGACACTATACGGTTATTTCTGTTTTCTTATAAGCATTATCTTGCGTTTATCCGCCTTTAAATACAGTTGTCATTCATTGCACCAAGCGGAAATTTTTTCCAAGTCATTATGCATTTCCTTACGATCGTCAAATTGTTATGTCTATGACTAAAGTCAAGTCTGAATTGCATTGTTAATAACATAACAGGGAAGTGTTAATGTATTGTTAATAACAAAACGGGGAACTGTTTATAACAAAAGAGGCAACAATAAGGTATTTAGGCATGGCGAGAGGAGCCACAGACCCGAAGCAGGCCGGCTGGCCGACGCAAGGCTGATAGGCAGCAACGTTTGATAACGAGCTAAAAGCTACACTGAAGCGCCAAAGAAACTGGTATAGGCATGCGTATTCAAATACAGAGATATGTAAACACGCAGAATACGGCGCTGCTTTCGGCAACTCCTATATCAAACAACAAGTGTCTGGTGCGGTTGTTATATCGGTTACTGCTGCTACAATGGCAGATTATCAAAATTTAAGTGAGATTATCGTGGTATCACAGTCGGCGCACCAGCGCTGGGACTCAGCATCTCCGAGGTAGCGATGAAGTGGGGATTTTCCCGTAAGACCATTTCATTAGTATACCGTGAATATCAGGAATCAGGTAAAACATAAAATCTCCGACATCACTGTGGGCGGAAAAAGATGGCGCAACAATGGGGCCAACAACGACTAAAGAGAAGCGCTCAGTGTGACAGAAGTGCAAACCTTCCGCAAATTGCTGCAGATTTCAATGCTGGGCCATCAACAAGTCTCAGCGTGCGAACCGTCAAACGAAACATCATCGATATGGGCTTTCGGAGCCGAAGACTCATTCGTGTACCCTTGATGTCTGCATGACACAAAGCTTTACGCCTCCCCTTGGCCCGTCAACACAGACATTGCACTGTTTATAACTGCAAACGAGTTGCCTGGTCGGACGAGTGTCTTCTGAAATTGTATCGAGCGGATGGGCGTGTACGGGTACAGAATCCATGGCCCCTGAATAACAGGGATTGTTCAGTCTGGTGGAGGCTCTGTAATGGTGTGGGGCGCGTGCAGTTGGACTGATACGGGATCCCTGATACGTCTAGATGCGACTCTGATACGCGGCACGTACGTAAGCATCCTGTCTGATCACCTCCATGCATTCAAGTCCATTGAGCATTCCGAAGGACTTGGCCAATTCCAGCAGGACAATGCGACACCCCACGCATCTAGAATTGCTACAGAGTGGCTCCGGGAATACTCTTCTCTGTTTAAACGCTTTCGATGGTCGCCAAACTCTCCAGACATGAACATTATAGAGCATATCTGTGATGCCCCGGTGGCCCTAAACGATACTACGCAGGTGTACCAGTTTCTTTGTCTTCAATGTGTAAGCTCTCAAGCCACAAAGATGGCTCTGTGTACTTCTGACAACGGGGTCTTTGATAAGGATTAGAGCTAAAGTTAATAGGCGAAAATCACTTCTGGTTAGACAGAAAGCGTGGGTCGAGAGGGAGACAGAGAGAGGGCTTTCTGATGGGGACAGCATTATGTCATGAGAAGCCAATACAGGACTTTGGATGCAGTGTGTGACCATATTAAGAGAGGTGTCTCCACTCCCCACCCAGCCTCTGAATAACCACTGAAGAATAGTGTTCAACTACGGCCAATAAGGAGGCAATTAGCCCTCGACATTGCGACATGGCATCGCCGGCAGAATCGTAAGGGAGAAGCATACAGAACTCGGCAGCAAGAGGCTCCGACAGGAGAAGATCTGTATGAGAGCGCTAGAGAGAAGTCTGAGACGAGGTGCTGCAGGGAAAGCCAGGGTTCGTTGCGGGGTTATCAACTGCAGATGATGGTCAGATAGGCAGCAGCCGTGGGACTCTGAGTTCTGAGAGCAGACGGAAAGGCGATTGTCATTCAACGTTTCTGTATCAGACTTGGCCTCTCATTGGAAACGTCTCAGCCAGAGCAGTTACGATTTCATTCTTGGTATTTCATAATAAATTTCAGATTGATAAAAGTTTCTGGAGAGTTACTTTAGTTATCTCCCAGCCATTCTACGTTCCTACCAGAGATTGTAACTTCTTAGTTAGGTCAAAAGTCTCCCTCTCCTTACGGCCAACCGCACCAATCGTGTGTACGAATTGTGTCCCTCAATCTTAGTGAAAACGCTCGCTTGGGACGAGACAGAATCGTCAACGCACACACACTACTGTTTGGAAACAGTAAAACACCGAGACCGAGAGATGTGATCGCGATGAAGTCTATTCCACTGATTACGGACATGAAACTACATAAATGATTAGCGTTATAGACTGGTGCATGCTCCATGGCTGTGGAAATTCCGTACGCAATAGCGTCACAACGGTCTTCGATTAGGAGTGCTAAATGTCGTGGCATGGAGTCAAAGAGCGCCCCAATATGCTGCTGTGGAATACTCTGCCATGCAATTTGTAGGCGCTTCCATAAAGCATTACCTGTTGCTGCAGGAGAACCTGAACGAAAAAGTTGCCGACTGACCATATCCCAGATATCTTCTTTGGACATGTCAGAGGAACAGGCAGCTCAGAGAAGCAGTGGTATCCGTCGTCCTTCGCATAAGGCTTGCACATTCCTCGCCACATGTAACCGCGCGTTGTCCTGCTGAAATATAGCATGTCGAACGGCCTGCAGGGGGGCAGTGCCTAGGGCTGTAAAACCTCCCGGATGTAACGATAGCTGCTCAGATTTCCTTCAAGACGTAGGAGGCGAGAACACACGTTACAGGCGTTTTCCCGCTATGCCACTCAACAATACAGTCTGCCCGACTGCGTTCATAACTGCGGCGTCAAGCGCGTAGGCGGCCATCTCTGTACGACGAGTTGAAGCGAGACCCATCCGAAAACACTAGATTTTGCCACTCAGTAAGGACGTTCACATTCCAATTGCAGTCTGTAGCATTAGACTGGCCAATGGAAGCCGACAAAATGGCATGCGCGCCACCAGTCTAACCCGCAGAAGACAGCGTCGAACGGTCGACGCAGACATGTCCACACCCGTTGAAGTCCTCCAGCATCACACCAGCGTTGTGGACTAAGCAGACAAGATTGCGGTCGTCTAGCGCTGCGGTCAAACTGTATGATCCTGTGCCCTTTCAGAGCTGTGTACTGCCTTCTTCTCTCCACTACTTCCACATACGCCACACTGTTGAAACTGCGTGCCCTGTACGAGACGATAAGTAATGGAACGACGGACCCACCTCTCGGTTACCAATCAACGCAAGTTATTCCATTCTGTGATGCCGGCGAGGCATAGTGGCACTTGGTTACACGTTTACACTTCGTATGACGGCTCCACACTGACGCTGCATGACGCTGGCCTGTTCGATCATACATTAGAAGGCGCTGCTGGGCCTACGTACACCCCACCTCTCTGCCATTTAAATCACATTGCTTTTCCGCTGTTCTACACGTTCTCTTATAATGGCGTATTGCAGACCATTGCTTCTGAGTTTTTTTACATTTTTAAACAATAGTGCAGTGTAGTAGATTTTATCAGCTCTGACTTTATACAGAGAGCATCACAGATCCTATCAGGTTTCCCTGGGTGCATCTAACCTTGTATATTGTGTATTAAACGGGGGCCTAGAAACGCCGGAGAGACTTCGTCCCGCCGTAACCCTCAGAGGTTCACAACGTCACAACAGGCCACAGCAGTCCACCCATCCCACCGCTGCCCCACACCGAACCCAGGGTTATTTTGGGGTTCGGCCCCCAGTGAAGCGCCCCCCGTTAACGCCTCATACCAGACGACTGTAACCCCAATGCTTGTGTGGCAGAGTAATTATGGTATACGCGTGTGTAGAGACAGTGTTTGCGCAGCAATCGCCCATATATTGTAACTCAGGCGGAATAAGGGGAACCAGCCCTCATTCGCCGAGGCAGATGTAAAACCGCCTTAAAAACCATCCACAATCTGGCCGGCACACCGTACCACGATACTAATCCGCCGGGCGGATTTGTGCCGGGAACAGGCAAACCTTCCCGCTCTGGAAGTAGCGAGTTAGACCACGCGGCTAGCCAGGCGGTCCCATCTGACCTTAGTTTCGTTTTTGTGGGAAATTCGCAGTCTATTATAGTATACCGGGTCCTGTAGTCCAGATTCATTGGGGAACTCTCATACGTGAAGCTACTGTGTATCTTCATATCTTGCTTATTATTCGACGAGTAATGCAATGTCGATAGTCTTTCTACCTGTTCACTAGCATATACGTTTGTCGATAGTCTTTCTACCTGTTCACTAGCATATACGTTAGCAGCCATGCTAACCAATGGGCTGGCAGAGCTTTGAAGGAGCAGTTATCAGACAACACTGATAAAATGAGGATAGGTCCTATAAACTCTATTCACTGGCGGTTGTACTTTGTCTTTGCTTAGGAATATAGCAGCGCAGACGGAAAGAACTTTTTTTTTTGTCTGCAGCATATCCTATTGTGTACTTACTGGTAAAACGAGGAAGGCTATTGCTTTGACGATAATGCGGATGCGTTTGAGTGTCGTGTGCATAGTGCGCCACTGCACGCGACATGTGGGAATATACGGCGACTGCTCTACAAGGTGAATCACGATGAGCGCTCTATTGACGTTGCTGGGAGAAACGTCAGCGCAGGTGCACGCCTTACAAGTTTCATACGGCCGTGGGGCGCTGGACCTAATGAAGACGGAAGAGTGCACTCTATATTTAAAACCACTCCCACCAGAAATCCTGCTCGCAGAGTCTACGGGCTGCGCTGTAACTACGTCTGGTTTGCAAGCCACCACTTTTCTCGTGTATTCGGCAGCTTTAGCAGAACGCATTTTCTTTCAAGTTACAGTCGTGTTCACGGAAAATGGGAGAAAACTACAACGACGGTAAAGATGTTGCGAACGTCATTTTGTGATCCTCGGATGTGTAATCGGAAGAAGTACATTGCCCCTTGATCATGTAAGGAAGATAATATGGCGTATGCGATATCCCAAGCCACGAAAACATTTCTGTTTTATCATATACGTTAAAGACTTGGAAACAATGCTTTACGCTTCTTTTAAGATACACATACCTGAGTATTGTTCAACGTATTACACATACATGACTTTTTTGCCCAACAAGATGTCCCAACATTTACGAATTTCTAAAAGTAGTGACGTTGTGCTCTTCTTAGTGGCGTGTAACAGCAGTTTTTAGGGCGTACAACAGCAGTTTAAGACATTAGTCAGGAAGAATCAATACGCAAAGTAGTGGGATACAGAAGTATTAAGGAATAACGAGGTTCGCTTTAAGTTCTCTAAGGCTATAGATACAGAAATAAGGAATAGCTCAGTAGGCAGTACAGTTGAAGAGGAATGGACATCTCTAAAGAAAGCCATCACAGAAAAATAAGGTAACTGCGAGGAAACCATGGGTAACAGAAGAAATACTTCAGTTGATTGATGAAAGGAGGAAGTACAAAAATGTTCCAGGAAACTCAGGAATACAGAAATATAAGTCGCCGAGGAATGAAATAAATAGGAACTGCAGGGAAGATAAGACGAAATGGCTGCAGGAATAACATGGAGACATCGAAAAACAAATCATTGTCGGAAGGACTCAGAATACAATAAAGTCAAAACAACCTACGGTGACATTAAAAGCAACGGTGGTAACATTAAGAGTGAAACGGGAATCCCACTGTTAAATGCAAAGGAGAGAGTGGATAGGTGGAAACAATACACTGAAAGGCTCTATGAGGGGAAGATTTGTCTGATGTGATAGAAGAAGAAACAGGAGGCGATTTAGAAGAGATAGGGGATCTAGTATTAGAAACAGAATTTAAAAGAGCTTTGGAGGTAGAAATTTGTGGTAAGATCTTATAGGACCAAACTGCTTAGCTCATCGGTCCCTAAGCTTACACCCTACTTAATCCAAATTTAACTTAATTAGGCTACGGGCAACACCCATGCCGGAGGGTGGACTCGAACATCCGACGGGTGGTGCCGCGGGGACCGTGACAAGACGCCTATAGACCACGCGGCTACCCCGCGCTGCGACTTTGTAGGATATAAGTTCAAATTAGGCAGAAAAGATGGATAACAATCCATCAGAATTTCTAAAATCATTGGAGGAAGTGGCAACAAAACGACTATTCACGTTGGTGTGTAGAATGTATAAATCCGGCGACATAACATCTGAGTTTCGGAATAGGCATCATCCACACAATTCCGAAGGCGGCAAGAGCTGACAAGTGTGAGAATTATCGGACAATCAGCTTAACAGCTCATGCATCCAAGTCATTTATAAGAGTAGTATACAGAAGAATGGAAAAGAAAATTGAGGATGTGCAGATGACGATCAGTTTCGCTTTAAGAAAGGCAAAGGCACGAGAGAGGCAATTCTGACGTTGCAGTTAATAATGGAAGCAAGACTAAAGCAAAATCAAGTCACGTTCATAGGATTTGTCGACGTGGAAAAAGTGTTCGACAGTGTAAAATGTTGCAATATGTTCGAAATTCTGAAAAAAGTAGAGATAAGCTATAGGGAGAGACGGGTTATATACAATATGTATAACAGCCAAGAGGGAATAATAAGAATGGACGACCAAGAACAAAGTCCTAGTATTAAAACGGGTATAAGACACGGATGTAGCCCTCCGCCCCTGCTGTTCAATCTGAACATCGAGGAAGCAACGATGGAAATAAAAGAAAGGTTCAGGAGTGGAATTAAAATTCAAGGTGAAAGGATATCAATGACAGTATTCGATGATGACATTGCTACCCTGAGTGAAAGTGAAGAAGAATTACATGATCTGCTGACCGGAATGAAGAGTCTAATGAGTACACAGTATGGACTGAGAGTAAATCGAAGAAAGACGAAGGTAACGAGAAGAAGCAGAAATGAGAACAGTGAGAAACTTAACATCAGGACTGATGGTCACGTAGTAGATGAAGTTAAGGAATCTGCTACCTAAGCAGTAAAATAACCAATGGCGGACGGAGCAAGGAGGACATCAAAACCAGACTAGCTATGGCAAAAAAGGCATTACTGGCCAAAAGAAGTCTACTAGTATCAAACATCGGTCTTAATTTGAGGAAGAAATTTGTGAGAATGTACGTATGGAGTACAACACTGCATGATAGTGAAATATGGACTGTCGGAAAACCGGAACAGAAGAGATTCGAAGTATTTGAGATGTGGTGCGACAGACGAGTGTTGGAAATCAGGTGGACTGGTAAGGCAAGGAATGAGGAGCTTTTACGCAGAATCGGTGAGGAAAGGAATATATGGAAAACACTGATAAGGTGAAGGGACAGGATGATAGGACATCTGTTAAGACATGAGGGAATGACTTCCATGATACTAGAGGGAGCTGTAGAGGGCAAAAACTGTCAAAAACTGTAGAGAAAGGCAGAGATTGGACTGTATCCAGCAAATAATTGAGGACGTAGGCTGCAAGTGCTACTCTGAGATGAAGAGGGTAGCACAGGAGAGGAATTCGTGTCGGGCCGCATCAAACCAGTCAGAAGATCATTGAAACTTTTTTCGTGCGTCAGTACATGCTGCACTTTGTACAGGAAAATGGGAAAACGAATTACTCAATCACGTTTGAGTCGTTTTATAGCGAATCCAAATGATATTTTGCGGTGATGTCTTATTGTAAATGACATGTGTATCCAATATTTCGCACCAGGAACGTGAAAGCAGGAAGGACTGTACGAATAATTGCAAAATCGGTTTCGTTTAATGAACAGATTTTCCTAGATGCAAGATGGGTAATTTTTATTGATTATTTGCAATGTGTAAAACAATACCTTGTCTAATACTATGAAAGTATTCAGGATAGGATGGTTAAAAAAGTTGTGGAGTTGTGAGGAAAGCTCCGCTTTTTAGGGTAGTGTTCAGTTCGCGCATCACATTGGGTTGAGCGTCGGTTACGTTGTCAAAGCGTTGACCTTCGTTTGGATTTATGCACTTCTTCGTTTTGTTGTAGGTTCGTACTGGTAACATCAAGTCTCGTTACTCGTGATGGTTTCTAACAGAACAGAAGTGTCCGCGTTTTCATTTGAATCGAGTCGCAGCAGACGTCCACGCGTCAGTGTTTTTCTTCAGGGCTAACCTTGCACAAACTATTCTCGTCTTCAAAACATTCCGGAGAACACTTGAACACGCGATTTATAGATGCTGCGATCTGTGGCACTACAACCGTGAGACACTACGGTCGTATGTGTGCTACTTCACGCTGCCTGCTAATAACTGTCTGGTCGAACAGACAGAGCTGTTTAAAGTTGCTAGGTCAATATGCCACCGTAGTTACTGCAAGTTACTGCAATGACGTGGCTTGCACGTCCCTAATAAAAACAGCATTGGAACCTTTTGGACGGACGGTGTATGCCTTACTGTATTAATGTTATCGCCTTGAAACTAAAAATAAAAATATCTGCAAACAAAAATATCTGCAAGGTACTGCAATGACGTCACTTGCACGTCCCTAATAAAAACAGCATTGGAACCATTTGGACGGACGGTGTATGCCTTACTGTATTAATGTTATCGCCTTGAAACTAAAAACAAAAATATCTAAGAAAATGTTTACGGAGAGGATTCATATGATAACATTCTATATTAATAAGCCTCTTAGTAGTAACAGATGTTTTGGAGATTGTAGTGTAAGAGGGAGAACGTAAAGCTAATAATTTCAACTGTGGAACACTTTTGTTGAATTGGCTTAGCGAGCTTCGCAAAGGGAGAGTGTTCGTGAGATGCTTATCTGCCTAGAATCACGCAACGGCTAATGAGACGGAAGTATTACAGTGAAAACAACGTGCTATGCATGTAAGACAGGGTGTAGACTCATTAATATCTCTTTATAGAGAGTAGGAGTTAAAAATTTTCTATGCGACGTTAAAAAGACTTAGGGGCGCGACGCAACCAGCGATACAGGGAAGAGCGATTGTACAACCGATGTAGCATGCCGTGACATCGGTAGAAAGAACTTGAGGAAGGAAGGTTAGTATTTAGAGTCCCATCGAGGACTAGATCACAGACGGAGAAGAATCGCAAATTAAAAAACAATTAATAAGGTAATCAGACGTGTTCACCTCTAGAAAACCATCTCGGTATTTGCCTTATGGGATCTAGGGAGACTCCGAGAAATGTTTGCCTGTGTCACCGAATAGAATTCGGAATCATTATCCTCACGAATGTGTGTGCAGTGTTTAAAACACTGTGAGTCGTCACTAAGCATTCCAGCAGCAGACCTAAGACATCTATCTTCACTGCGGACCTAGTGCAATGCTTTCAACACAAACGTTCAATATGTTTTGGCAAAAGACTTATGTAAAGTTCATTGCGTTGACAGCGCACGAACTTGTGTTCACCAAATGCCACCCATAGTGTATGAAAATGGTTATTATGGACCGAAACCGGCTATGATTGTGTCATAAAAATATTGTCAAAAATATACAAAACATTGTATTTACTATCTCTGTATTTATAGTGTCTTATTCTACATCCATGGGCTTCTACCGTCGGCACGGAGACATGCCGTATAATAGTAGTAAAATGGAAACAAATGCAAAGATCAACATGAACGTTAACAAGTATATTTTGTAGGCAGCGAAACCTACATCACTTTTTAATGGACGTAACGAATAGTGCATTTGTTGCGTGTGTAGTATTTATGGGTCTCATTGATTTACCGATTAGCTTAACGTCAAAGGGAACAAAGCAGAAACCACACCCTCAGGGGTCCAGTGCCACGCTTGCTGGTAATTATTCAGGGCCTTTGAAGTTTAATATCCATTTAGCAGTCCTGACATTATAAAATGCGGTAATGAAAGACTCATTTTCATGCTTCGTTTGTAATTTGTGCTCTGCGGCTTTAATATTGTTTATGGCACTTTTACTAAAATGTAAACTTTCACGGCCGGAAATATCATGTCCATTATAATTATCTGGGCTGTTATGACGTGGTCGGTTGATGAATTCTGAGGTGATTCCCAACGTTTCGTCTCCAACTGCGGGAGACATCTTCAAGGGGGTCCGTAGCTTGATGGAAGGTCCAACACACACACTGGCTCGCTACTGACTGAGTCAGTGTGTGTGTGTTGGACCTTCCATCAAGCTACGGACCCCCTTGAAGATGTCTCCCGCAGTCGGAGACGAAACGTTGGGAACCACTTCGGAATTCATCAACCGACCACGGCATAACAGCCCGGATAATTATAATGGATATGGCACTTTTGTAATATCAGATTAAAGGAAAGTTCTATTTTTGGTTGTTTTCAGTGTCACTGTATGCGAAGTGCTTTAATATTCGCACTTTTTCATGATACTTTAGTTTCTTGATCGTCAGTTGTCGGAAGACTTCATCCTATCAATGTGTTTTCTCCAGTTCCTACCGACACCTGGGAACTAAAAGTTCTGCAATGCCAAACCAATCATTCGTAAATATTCGAGTCGATGTGAAATGTTCAAATTATTTCTGCTACGCCGATCAGTGGAGCAGTTTCTCGTTGAAGGTGAGTACCACCGCACTCGTTAAAATGGGACCTCACAATCGACAGATAAGACAGGAAATAACACGAATATGTAATGGCATTCTTAAATGACGGACTTTCCCCATGCTAATCCTTACCCTGCATTCGTCTGACTGCGGGGTGGAGCTTGCTACCTCCATCACTCTATTGCGGCTGAAGAAAAGGTGCGCCGTAATAGTTTCATCTACGAAAGACATTGTTACCTCTTGAGACAAGCTGAACAAATCGTTTAGGGACTGAAGCAGTACTTATCTGAAACTGTTACTTTTCAGCTACGAGCATAACTTTCAGTGTTGTTGCACTCCTATCAAAAGTTTTGATCAGCAAACGCGACAGAAATACTTCCAAAGGAACGCACAGTTTAGATTCAACTCAAAATGACACAAAAAATACCGAGAGAGTCAGCTGATGTGATAAAACAACACGCAATAATTCGAGCTCCAAAGTCTGACAGCTGGGATGTAGTGCACTAGATTGTGAACTGGCCACCGAGTCGTTACAAGAAATTTACAATTTACAATGCAAGTGATTACAATCTAAACTCAAAATTCAAAGAACCAACCCATGAGAGGAGCATATTTAATTGCACAGCACTCTACCTGACATTGTTCTGTTCACCCTGCTGTACAACTAACTTCAGTGTCACCAGTTTTCTCATATAAGATTATATAAAGCATTAATTTCTTTTATAACCCTCCAAAATTAATTATTGGTGGGAACAAAGGAACGGATATTCTGGAGAGATAAGAGATGTGAGTACCAAAATAATTATTGAATTTATTCACTTTACCAGAGCCAAATTAATTACATTGTTAATCTCTAAGTGGTAAGAAGAGAACAGTTAAAATCTACACAGAAAAAATGGAAATAGCTTTTTGACGTAAGGCACTCTCCCTGTCCGAATGTAGTGCTCAGACGCAAAGTGGCAATCAGGAAAGGTGCGATCTGGTAATCTAATGTCGCGATCTCTACAGCTCTAGCAAGATGGAGCAAGGCGCTACCGGGAAACACAAGCCCGGTCAAAGTACGCCGGTGCTGCGTATACTTACCAACAATAATTATAATTGTTCCCGGTGTTGTCGTCGACTGCCTGCATTACTCATGGGTTGCTATGTAGATGATCCAACTGCAACTGCTACGACTCGCGATCGTATACTACCCACCGGAAAGGTAAAACCACTGTCTCCATACTCCGTAGCGGATAATACAGAGTAATACGACTGCTCGCTAAAGCACTCAGAACACGAATCGCCTTTTCTCAGATCGAGCATAGCGTCAGTTTCACCTACTCTGCACCAGCGGCCCGATAATCTTCTTGCAAAAAAATTTCCGCCAATCCCCTACCTTCCCTCAAACATTGAGTGTGGAATCATCGCCCCATGTAACACGATTTCAGCCAATGGCTGGCTTCTGTGAGTTGTTCTGAGTAGTTCTCGAGGCTTCTCCATCGCTAAAGCAACCATCGGAGTGTTTCTGCAGAATTCCGCGCCAAGAGCAGGGGTGTGAGGACCTTTTAAGGAGCGCACCTCGACAACACGGCCCACAGTGTCGCCAGACCCGTCTTTTGTATTAATACGGCGTCTTGGCAGCTAAAAACTGAGTCTGGACCACCTTTCCACGAAGTGGAGAAATCGCAGCTTTGAGTTTTACGGTGTGAGACGAGAGCGCCACCCCACTCCCGTGCTATACAAAGCGTGCCGCCCTCCGGGGGCGGCGTGTCCGCTGGCTTTCTCTCGGTCCGAGCGGTGGAGGCCGCTATAAACCGCCCCGACTTGCCGTACCCTCGTTTCACGGCGCAGTGTGCGCTGTGGCTCGCTCACAGAAACCGAAGCTAACTGAATTTTTTTATCTGTTACAAAATTTGCTATTTGCAAGAAATGCGACATTTAATCGCAGCTTGCTCCGTTTGCTTTCGCCGGAATCAAGATAACTAAAAAAAATTCAGAATGATTCCACAAAACCATTTGCAAAGTGCTTAAGGGTGTATTAAAAATGTAAGGTGAGAGAGTGATGTGGGCTTGCACTCATTGGGGAGGGGCCACATCGGCTGCTACCTTGCAAGATCACTCACGAGATGAAAACGTTTGCCAAACACATCTTCTAGAGTCAACTATCAACTCTTTATAGAGTACAGACTTGTACGCAAGAACACCAACATGAAACACCAGAAACTTGAAAAGTACCGTACACCGAAAGGCGGTCAACAGGTTACAACGCTTTCTCACTTAAAATGTTTTATTAAAGGCACGTAGTATCTTTACCAGATTTTTAGTTTGAACGATCAGTGTTTGTTTTACCTCGTCTGTGTATTGTGTAGCCTATCTGACTGATTCTTTCAGTCTGTCGTCTGTTGTGAAGCTTTAGTGTCGTCCGCCGTCGCATCAGCTCGCTTACTGACGTCTGAGCGCAATGTTGCTCACCCCAGTCTGCAATCATTGCATAAGACAACAGCATCGCTTCTCTACCGAGTCAGCCGTGTGTCAATTGTATCAAGCAGAACTTTGCATAAAAGTTTATGGTCAGTGGTGTGGACCAGGAAACTAGTATATATTGTTCTATAACGAGTGATACATCAATTACAATGTTAAGTTGTGATCTGTTATTTTGTGTGTTATAGTATTGTCTCGGCCTCTCCAGGAGTAAAGCTAGGAACCCACCACTGTACCGACGAGTTTATCTCATCCGGTACCATAGAAGTCACAGTACAACTGTTCCAACGGTATCACAATGTCAGCAGGAGATTAGGACGCACTATTGTTCAAATGTATAATCCATTTAACTTAAAAAAAAACAGCATGTTGCTGGAAGACATTGTATCATTATCAAATTGTATAAAAAAAGAGAAATAGGAATTATTATTTCTCATTATTTCACACAATATTATACTCATAAAAGTATTGTGCCATTAGGTACAGTCAAAACATTTAATGTGGAAAATTGCTTACTGAAACACAAACATCGAAAAGCGTGAAGCCAATCATAACCTAACATTTTTCGTTTTTGGGGTTCCGTGCGTAAATCGCCAAAAAAGGTAACCATTTCAGGGTCATTTCGTTGACCATCCATCCGTCCGTCTGTCTGTCAGAAGTTTCAAAACCCCTTTTCTCAGGAACTATTAGACGTATTTAGTTGAAATTCATGTCACGTATTAAGGTGTACGATTCCTTGGCGATGTAAAAAAAAGCGTGAAACTTCTAAGTCAGTGCAGTCAAAAGATACGGCCGTGTATGTCACATATTTAATACCGGTAACCTCAGTTATCAAAGGCTACGGGCTAGTTCCCGTTGACGTAGAACCGTGAAATTTGGTAAGACTCAAATTTCACACTACAATCAAGGAAAAATCCGAAAATTGTTAATTTGTAATTATATCATACGAAAAATTGTTTTCGTTTGTTGTCAAATGGCCTGTGTGTCCATCCGTCTGTTAATATCCCTTTTTCTCGGCAACGGGCAGACGTATCAAGCTGAAACTTATGTCACATACTAAGGTCTGTGGACTCTTGGTGGTGTAATAGCCAATGCAATCGAAAAATATGGCCATTTATATAACACATTTTGATGCTCGCAAACTCACTCATTAAAACCTATAGAGAACTTTCGCATGACGCAAAATTATGGAATTTTCAAGAAAAAAGGTTTCACAGAGCAAATAAAGCGAAAAAATCGGACAACTCAAATGGTTCAAATGGCTCTGAGCACTATGCGACTTAAATTCTGAGGTCATCAGTCGCCTAGAACTTAGAACTAATTAAACCTAACTAACCTAAGGACATCACACACATCCATGCCCGAGGCAGGATTCGAATCTGCGACCGGAGCGGTCCTTCGGCTCCAGACCGTAGCGCCTAGAACCGCACGGCCACTCCGGCCGGCCAAATCGGACAACTATTAATATGTAATTATGTCACACAAAAAATTTTATTTTTTTCATTTGTCATACGACGTCAAATTATACGACATCGTACTTGAAATGAAAGCGTTCTCGGAAGTCTTGGAATCTCCGGGATCGATATCTTGCCAGTATCAGTGTCGATAACAGGCAATAATCGTCGAAATCCTCAATTCTCTGAATGGATGAACTGCTACATGCAGTAAGGTGACAAAAGTCATGGTCTACGTCCTAATATTGTGTTGGACTTCCTTTTCGCCGGCGTAATGCAACGACTCGACGGGGCATGGACTCAAAATGTCGTCGGAAGTCTCCTGCAGAAATATTGGGCCATGCGGCTTCTATAGCCATCCAAATACGGACATTGTTGCCAGTGGAGGATTTTGTGCACTAACTGACCTCTAGGTTATGTCTCATAAACGTTCGAGGGGATTTATGTCGGAAGAACTGGGTGGGAAAATTATTCGCTAGAACTGACCGGATTGTTCTTCGAAACATCTGCGAACACTTGTGGCTCGGTGACAACGTGCACTATTATGAAGTCCATGTATGGCTGCAAATGGTCACCAACTAGCCGGACATAATCATTTCCAATCAAAGATCTGTTGAGTTGGACCAGAGGACCCAGTTGTTTCTATGTAAACAATGACCACACAATTATGGAGCCGCACCAGGTTGCACAGTGCCTTACTGACAACGTGGGTCCGTGGCTTCGTGGGGTGTGCGCCACACTCAAACCCTAGCATCACCTGAAATCGAGACTCATCCGATCAGGCCAGAGTCAAACCGATATGGTCAGATATGGTCAGGAGTGCAGGAGAAGCGCTGCAGGCGATTTAGTGCTGTTAGCAAAGGCACTCAAGTCGGTCGGTTGCTGACATAGCCCATTAACGCAAATTTTCGCTGCACTGTCTTAACGAATACGTTCTTCGTACGTCCCACATTGATTGTTGCAGTTACTTCTCACAGTGTTATTTGTCTGCTAGCCCTGATAACTCTGCGCAAACGCCGCTGCTCTCGGCCACCGTTTTGTCCGTGCTGAAAGGTAATGCCTGAAATTCGGTACTACCGGCACATTCTTGACACTGTGGATCTCGGAATATTGAACTCACTATGGATTGTCGCATGCGTCTACCTCCAACTACCATTTCACGTTTAAAGTCTATTAATTCCCATCACGCGGCCATAATCCTGCAGGAAACCTTTTCCCATCGGTGCATGAAAGTAGTATTTCCACTTATAAGCCGATTCGGTGAATCGCCAGCGGTAACGAAAGGCGAGGGGCAGTGTCCGCCACAAATCGCTGTGCCGCTCCCAAGTGCGGGAACTTAAAACGCAGGTCACCGCCTGAGAGCAGAGGCGCTAAAAGTGGAGACGACTAACCGCTTTCAAAAATGTTTCGAGAGAAGACCACGAAATGGTAGGTGAAGAAATGAGGCTTTGACTTAGGACGGGGTTCCTTGTAATTCTTGGAACATTGCGAGCGGGAAGGCTAGATGCTTGGAGGGTGATTTTTAAGCAATCCCTGGTGACGGAAATGAACAACATAAAAATTACACCACTGACTAGCGCCTATTGGTGGAGGGTGTTTTTCGTAGAAGACTCTGAGCAGAGCAAGGACAAGAGACGTTTTCTCTATTCGCTCTCGTAGCAGAAAACACTCTAGAGCAAGACATATTTCTGGTCGCAGATGGCACCTGGATGGCAGACTTTGAAGTAGACAGACAGAGTTCCCTGCAAGAGTACGCAGTGGCGAGACTTACGCGGAAGAAGGCAGATTGTACTCACAAGGGGACCGAACGAACTTCCCTCACAGATTTGATTCATATTGAGAGGGTGTGTAGGACTTCAACATTTGTAAAAAAGGAAGACACAACTCTCAACCGTTTCTGAGATAACCGGCTTTGAACATTTTTGGCTTACTTATAAGCTTTGTATGGTCGCTCGTGTCCGGGGAGTCCGCAGCCGAGAAAGAGGCGTGTTTCGTTTTTGTTCGCGGGCGGAGCGCTACGTGAGTGGCAGTGCAATTAGATATTGTTTTCGTTTTTGGTTCAAATGGCTCTGAGCACTATGGGACTCAACTGCTGAGGTCATTAGTCCCCTAGAACTTAGAACTAGTTAAACCTAACTAACCTAAGGACATCACAAACATCCATGCCCGAGGCGGGATTCGAACCTGCGACCGTAGCGGTCTTGCGGTTCCAGACTGCAGCGCCTTTAACCGCACGGCCACTTCGGTCGGCTTTTCGTTTTTGGGTTAGAGATGTCTTGGGGGTAGTATGCGTGTTAGGGGCCAACGCTTGATGTGGAAGAGGTCTACAGGAGAAAAAAGAAAAACTAAACTAAAAAAATCGCCCGCAGCTAAAAAGGAAAGAAAAGCGAGGAAGCACTTGGTTTCGTAAGCGCGAGGTCCCTGGATCAAATCTCACTGCTGGCACTATTTTCATTACCACACAATTCTAACAACATGTTTATTATAACTCTGGAAATATCAGTATCTAATGTAACATTTATTATTTTTACAATCTATATCCCGAAGAAAGTAGAAAACTGTTTCTTTTGTAAGGAGATTGGAAAGAGAACTTCAAATCAGTGCAGTCATTTTATTGCTATTACTGTATCTACAATTTTGACAAGTATAACTTGTAACCTATGGAGCACTGCGCGAATCAGCAGGATACTGATTGCAGAAACGTGGAATATGATAATTGTTTCAATATGCAGAACATGTAACGAACCACAAATTTTTTCATGTGCATGAACTTTTCTACTGCAAATCAAAATTGATTTACATTGGTAAACGGTTCTTGGTCATCACATAATTTCGCGTTGTACCACGCATATCGACGAATTTCACCAAATATTGCCGCAGACAGCTGATGGTGTACGGTTAAGTAAATCTTTATGTAATTTACTCTGGAAGGTATATCTCTATTCTTTCGATGATGTATGCTCATATTTGCAGTCGTTTTGCCGCGCAGGGTAGCCGCGCGGTCTAGGCCGCCTTGTCACGGTGCGCGCGGCTCACCCCGGCGGAGGGTCGAGTCCTCCTTCGGGCATGTGTGTGTGTGTGTGTGTGTGTGTGTGTGTGTGTGTGTGTGTGTGTGTGTTGTCCATAGCCTAAGTTAGTTTAAGTTAGATTATGTACAGGGTAAGTTTAGGGACCGATGACCTCAGCAGTTTGGTCCCATAAGACCTTACCACAAACTCCAACACCTCCAGTCGTTTTATGAGGTACTTACTGCGCCTGTAAAAATAAAATGCGCAAGGTTGCACAGTGCAGTATATTTTGGCGAAATTATTTTAATACTGCGCTTGACGGAACATCTTCTTCCTGAAAAGTTTAAGTGGGAATGAAATACAGAACCAGTACCGGCAACAGGATTCGATCACCAGGCCTCGCCCTTAGGAATTTAAGGGCTTACTCACTCAGCTATGGGCTACTTGAATCTTACCGGCCATACAGCGTATATGACCAAGCATAAATCTATCAAACTCCGTTTTCCGAAAACGGTTGCGAGTTGTGTTTTCCTGTTCACAAAACTTGAAGTCCTAGTCGTGCCCTGCACATCCTGTGAATACGAAACAAATTGGTGTGGGTAAGTTCATACGGCCCCTTGTCAGGTTTCTCACTGCTGGTGAGGGTGATGTTTTGGCGGACGAGCTTCAGCGATTCGCATCTGCAACACTGTGTCTGCTGCAGACACACAGTGATGAAAATATCTTGCGACTGGTCAGGGCAGAACAGAGTTATACGTTTGTTATTTCAGTTAATTCATTCTGGCTTTTCATGACGAGGCCAGCAGGATCAATTGCATTTTGCGTTTTCTCTTTTCGTTATGATCAAGCAATCATTTCGTGGCTATGGTTCAAATGGCTCTAAGCACTATGGGACAACATCTGAGAACATCAGTCCCCTAGACTTAGAAAAACTTAAACCTAAATAACCTAAGGACATCACACACATTCATGTCCTAGGTAGGATTCGAACCTGCGACCGTAGCAGCAGCGCGGTTCTGTACTAAAGCACCTAGAACAGCTCGGCCACAGCGGCCGGCTCGTGACTATATTATACGTCTTTAATACGTCAGGACGACTATTGGCACCAACCCCGTTTCCCTTTTAAATTATCTTTGCCAATCGTACCATGGCGTATTACTACTTAGTTTCATGGCAGAAGAAAGAAGGAGCGAAAGTAGACGTTTGAGAATACAAATAGTCTTTTCTTTGAAACCGAAATAATTAAACATGTATTAAATTCCTGAACCAGTAGGGTCAATTTCTCTTGCAACTCAGATCTCGTCCACGTAAATTTCAGACCAGGCCCGAGAACGTGTCTATAGTACAGCGCTAGTCCTCTGCCACAGAGACGATCGAGGAGTCACGCAGTAAGAACACTCAATACCGCGGATAGGGGTGTAAACTAGCTCGTGTCCGTAATGGAATACTAAACGTGCACCCCGGGTAACGCTAAATGAGCTAGAACGAATAGGCAGCCAGACCAGATATTCCATATCCTGCCTAGAAACATGGAGACAAATCAAAATCAAAAAGCTTTAAAAATGGACCTTTTCAGAACCAACTGATTAAAAGACTTGACCCTTCAATCCGAGCACGCCATTTGAACATAGAAGGTATTAGCCGAGCTAAAAGCCAAAAAATGTTCAAATGTGAGTGTATTCCTAAGGGACCAAACTGCTGAAGTCATCGATCCCTAGACTTACACACTACTTAAACTAACTTGAAGTAACTTATGCTAAGAACAACACAGACACACACACACATGCCCGAGGGAGGACTCGAATCTCCGGCGGGAGGGGCCGCGCAATCCGTGACATGGCGCCCCAAACCGCATGGCCATTGCGCGCGACCCGAGCCGAAAGCGAGTACCCATCTAAACTCCTTGTAGTTCTAAAACAGGAAACATATGCTCCAACTATGGAAGACCTGCGCAGAAGAGGTAGGATCCATGGCTACGATCTTATGGGTGCAACATATCACAGTGTGCATGGTGTTGCCACCTACGGAAGGAGCAATATCTAGCTCATCTCATTTCAACAAATACAGAAAACAGAAAATGAGATCCATTATGTCTCTGCGCAAGTGGAGGAGACCATTATAAATAATTTTCGCAAGCCACCAAATGTGCCATGGCCTCTAGATCTTCTGCCAATTGTGAGGCTGGTCCCGGCGGAGATTCGAGTCCTCCCTCGGGCATGTGTGTGTTTGTTAGGTTAAGTAGTGTGTAAGCTTAGGGACTGATGACCTTAGCAGTTAAGTCCCATAACATTTCACACACATTTGAACATTTTTTTCTTCTGCCAATTAGTGCCCACCCATCGATTTATGTTGGAGATTTTAATAGTCACCACGGTTACTGGAACTATGCACAATTTCCCACACAGCCAGAAGAGGCCAGTAATCCTCGATATGGGGCTCTTGTCCCAATAGTGGCATCTGTACCACGACACAGATTGAGTTTCCAAAGGGCTGATTGGCGGAGTTTTGCTGACCACCTAGATAAATATATATGTTTTATTCCACCAGAACCTAAAAACTACCCGCGATTTGTCGGGGCTGTTCTTGCTGCTGCTAGAAATTTTATTACTCGTGGTTATAGAAAGGAATATATACCATGCTGGAATGAACATTTTGAACAACTTTATGAACAGTATAGCGAAACTGGCGACAGTGACACTGCAAACGATCTCCTCCAATGCCTTGAGGCTGCTAGAAGCGTACGATGGTGTGAGATGGTAGAAAAAGTAAACTTCAGACATTCAAGCAGAAATGCATGGAGCCTTCTGCGTAACCTCGACGGAGCCTCCAATAAACCCTGCCAGAAACCTGGTATTCCAGGTAACCAAATCGCTAACCATATAGTTGAAACATCTAGATCATCCCGTGACAAACAATATACCTCTAAAATAAAACAAAAACTGCCTCCCTAAAAGCCCAGTGCCCAAACGAATCTAATTTCTCTTACCATTTACATTAACTGGATTGGATGAAGCCATGAAACAAACGAAACATGGTAAAGCACTTGGTCTGGATAAGAGATACCAGGAATTCTGATAAACATGGGTAATGGTGGAAAAAATGGCTGGTCCCCTTCTTCTCCAACATCCTAGACAGTGGATCACTCCCCATCGAGCTAAAGAGAACAAAAATAGTGGTAATTTTGAAACCAGGTAAACCAGCTGACCAACCTCAAAGTTTCAGACCAATTTCCCTTTTAAGCTGTACTTATAAACTCTTGGAGAGGCTCATCTATAATAGAATTTGTGGCTCCATTCTGGAACATTTCCCAGCTGAGCAAGCAGTTTACAGGCCACAGAGAAGTTGATGCGACCAGGTACTGGCCCTACCAACTTTCACTGAGGCTGGTTTACAAGAAATCATGAAGACATCTGTTCTTTTGTAGATCTAACCGCGTTATATGACACCGTCCGGAGAGAAGGGATGATAAACAAATTACTAAAAACAACCCGATGCCGAAAAACTATCAGTCTCATCAACAACATGATAAACAATAGATATTTCCTTGTTTCCTTGGGAGAAAACGAGAGCAACGAGAGGAAATTAAGCAATGGTCTACCATAGGGCTCCGTCTTAGCCCCCCTGTTTTCACCCTACACTACTAGCCATTAAAATCGCTACACCAAGAATAAATGCAGATGATAAATGGGCATTCATTGGACAAATGTATTAGAACTGACATGTGATTACATTTTCACGCAATTTGGGTGCATAGATCCTCAGAAATCAATACCCAGAACAACCACCTCTGGCCCTAATAACGGCCTTGATACGCCTGGGTATTGAGTCAAACAGAGCTTGGATGGCGTATACAGGTACAGCTGCCCATGCAGCTTCATCACGATACCACAGTTCATCAAGAGTAGTGACTGGCGTGTTGTGACGAGCCAGTTGCTCGCCCACCATTGACCAGACGTTTTCAATTGGTGAGAGATCTGGGGAATGTGCTGGCCAGGGCAGCAGCCGAACATTTTCTGTATCCAGAAAGGCCCGTACAAGACCTGCAACATGCGGTCATGCATTATCCTGCTGAAATATAGGGTTTCGCAGGGATCGAATGAAGGGTAGAGCCACGGGTCGTATGTAACGTCCACTGTTCAAAATGCCGTCAATGCGAATAAGAGGTGACCGAGACGTGTAACCAATGGCACCCCATACCATCACGCCGGGTGATACACCAGTATGGCGATGACGAATACACGCTTCCAATGTGCGTTCACCGCGATGTCGCCAAACACGGATGCGACCATCATGATGCTGGAAACAGGACCTGGATTCATCCGAAAAATGACGTTTTGCCATTCGTGCACCAAGGTTCGTCGTTGAGTACACCATCGCAGGCGCTCCTGTCTGTGATGCAACGTCAAGGGTAACTGCAAACGTCGTCGAACTGTTCGTGCACATGGTTGTTGTCTTGCAAACGTCCCCATCTGTTGACTCAGGAATCGAGACGTGGCTGCACGATCCGTTACAGCCATGCGAATAAGATGCCAGTCATCTCGACTGCTAGTGATACGAGGCCGTTGGGATCCAGCACGGCGTTCCGTATTACCCTCCTGAACCCACCGATTCCATATTCCGCTAACAGTCATTGGATCTCGACCAACGCGAGCAGCAATGTCACGATACAATAAACCGCAATCACGATAGGCTACATCCGACCTTTATCCGACTGCTACGGTCGGAGGTTCGAATCCTGCCTCGGGCATGGATGTGTGTGATGTCCTTAGGGTAGTTAGGTTTAAGTAGTTCTAAGTCTAGGGGACTGATGACCTCAGATGTTAAGTCCCATAGTGCTCAGAACCGACCTTTATCAAAGTCGGAAAGGTGATGGTTCGCATTTCTCCTCCTTACACGAGGCATCACAACAACGTTCACCAAGTAACGCCGGTCAAGTGCTGTTTGTGTATGAGAAAACGGTTGGAAACTTTCCTCATGCCAGCACGTTGTAGGTGTCGCCACCGGCGCCAACCTTGTGTGAGTGCTCTGAAAAGCTAATAATTTACATATCACAGCACCTTCATCCTGTCGGTTAAATTTCGCGTCTGTAGCACGTCATATTCGTGGTGTAGCAATTTTAATGGCAAGTAGTGTATATATCTCCGATCTCCCCAATATCAGGTCAACAAAATTTTTCTACGTGGACGATATCGCTCTTGCTTGTAGAACCAAGGATCCTGGACAAGCGGAGACAATTCTCACAGAAGGTCTAGCCGTTATGTGCACCTATGTTAAAAAGTGGGGACTTAAATCCAGTACAAATAAAAACTAAAGTATGTACATTCTATCTCATCAACAAACAAGAAAATGTGCTCAGAGTGAAACTTAACGGAAACACTCATTGCCATAACACGTATCGTAAGTTCCTTGGTGTCACCCTTGACCGCATCCTTTCGTATAGGAAACATCTTGAAAATATTGGTGCCAAGATGAAAACTCGTGATAATATTATTCAAAAATGTGTGGAATGACATGCGGAGCTTCAGGAGATACCTTGCGCACATCATCCATTGCGCTGGTCTTTTGAGCAGCCGTGTATTGTGCCCTGATGTGGCTAAACAGCTGCCACAACAACTTGATCGACGTCCAGTTGAACCACACTGTGCTATAACTGGGGCAATCCGATCAACGCCGATTCATTGGCTTCCTCTGCTGAGCAACATCTATCCACCCGCAATCCCCAGAAGCGAGGCTTTGCTTAGGGAATATCGCAAGCTACAGGAGAACCTGGAATTACCCATACAGGAAGACATACCAAGTTTACGATGAAATAGACTCCGCTGAAGAAACCCACCATTACGGCAAGCAGAAGAGTTAGATGCCAGTAATACTGGGGTGAGAGATCTGTTGAACCAGAGCTGTCAGCTTACTGAAAATCCTGAAGGGCGTGAGTGGTTTCGAAAGTATAATTGTGACACTGCTGGAATAGAACTCGACAGGAAACTGTGGGTCAAGCTGAAAAGAGCTCGCACTGGGCATTGACGATGCGCAAACTCTTTACAAATGGGGTGCTACAGAGTCTCCAGTTTGTGACTGTGGGGCTCCAAAACAAAGCACATTAGAGATGAATGCCCCTTGCGTTCCTACCAGGGGAGATGGAGCGACCTCATGAAAGCTGACGATACGGCTCTTACTTGGATCAGAAACCCAGATATTGACAGTTAGTTAGTTTTGTATGTAGTTTTGCATTTTCATATTTCTGTTATATTGTTATATACCTGTAATTTTAAACTGCATATGAGCCATAAGAATAAATAAATAAATAAATAAATAAATAAATAAACCGCAGATGCAAATCACGGTCGGAATAAAGATATGCACTAACATGCCACAACAAACAGGTTCTTAGTAATGCGAGCAATCTGGCATTAGTTTTGTCAGACCTCATACACATGAAATCAAGTGCGTGGTAAACTACACATGACACCAAAGGGTATAGGATGACGCGACGGCCAGTCGGCCACACGCGGTCGTCTTGGCCTGATCGTGGAGTTCATTTACAGTTTTAGGCACTTCCAGGGAAGTGATAACATATGGATGTCTTGAACATCTTATTCCAGGAGGCAGGAATGTCTGCGGTATCTTCTGATATTGGCCCTGCTGACCATGCGAGTAAACGGTAGAATTTGGTATTGCATCGTCTCAAGAATCCTCCTCACTTACTAATCGATCTTTGGAGGGTGGCTGTAGAAACTTGGAGCGGGCCTCTAAAGCAAAATCTCGATCATCTTGTGGACAGTACACCGGGAAGGATCACAGAATATCACAAATGCACGGGTGGGAACAATGCAGTACTGAATGTTATGCAGGAGAAAAATCTGATTTCTCAGATGTGCATTTTAGAAAACAATGGTTTTTATTTCACAGTAGACACTTTTTGAATTTCACACGTCTTATTCTTTCATTCCCTGTGTCCTTGAATCCAAGGCCATTAATGTTCGCAGATATGTAAGTTCTTAACATTTTACATCTGAGAATACGTCTTCTTCCTGTAACCTCTGATAATTCCTATCTACCCAATCGAATGCCTTTTTATACATTTGTAGATATTGTTTCCTTTGACAGATTATAAGACAAAACAAAAAAATGCGTTGATTCGTGCATGCTACTCGGAAGTTATCTATACAGATGTGCAAAACTTGAGAACGAAAGTAACTTCCGAGTGTTGTCTGACTGTCAAGTAATATAGTTCGGCGAAACATGGACCATATATAGAAAGAACTGCTACACTATAGTACAGAAGGTAACTGAAAGAAATACGCAATGAGACGAACATAAATGACACTTTTATCCAAGGCAATAATTACGCTGAAGTCATGTCCGACAATGCTGGCCGTACCCTCTTATGGCGAGAGGTGGGAACATGTAAAACACCCAGGAACGTTGTTTAACGTGGTACTTTTGGTAGTACAGGTGTTATGGTGTATAAAACTGTGCTATTACCCATGTGCGCTTTTTTATGGGGTTCATTCGTCCCTGACTTCATTTTTATGGACGACAATGTGCCGCAGCATCCGACAGCGCACGTGGACGTGGTTTTGGAACAAGAAGATATTCGGCGAATGGAGTGACCTGCCCGTTCCCCCGCCGTAAATCCTATCTACTACGTATCGGATGAGGTTGGGAGATGTACTGTAGTACGTACACATGCATCTAACAGCTGTCTACCGCACTGGTGCAGGAATGTAACGTCCTACCACGAGAATTCCTTACCAGCTCTCTGACCTCCATGGGAGCTCGTTGCAGAGTATGCATCTCCGTCCGTGTTGATCACACACCCTATTAAGAACCAGTAACACCGTTTGTAACGTCAAGGAGACCATCGTGCATCGCGGTGATTTCAGCATAATTATTTTCTTTGAATAAAAACGTCATTACTGATTGTCTGAGGGTGTTAGTTTCGTCCTTAAATTTTGCACACCATGGTGCTGACTGATGAAAATAATCCGAATTTTTCGTTCCAGACCTTTTACAATATCAAAAACCCCAGTTCGTCACTCTGTTTTGTCATCTATCGGTAATATCCTTGAAGAATCTCAATATAAAATCACTGTTTCTGCTAAATTTCTACTGAATTTTCATCCAGTGTAATTTATCTACCCGACTGTCTTCACTAGCATTATATGACGTGAACAGTGCTACTTACTCGACCGTTGATTCTTGATGAAGTATAGCTGCAGGCGCTCCTTGAACGTGTTCTCGTTGACGTAATACTCCACACGGACCCTGCAAAAAAGAAAGTTAATTGTTAGTTGCGTTTTTCGTATTTTAATGTTGCTGTGACTTAGTTAAAAATGGCTCTAAGCACTAAGGGACTTAACATCTGAGGTCATCAGTCCCCTACACTTAGAACTACTTAAACCTAACATAAGAACATCACACACATCCATGCCCGAGGCAAGATTCGAACAGGCGACCGCAGCAGCAGTGCGGTTCCGGACTGAAGCGCCTAGAACCGGTCGGTCACAGCGGCCGGCCTTGCCTTAGTACAGCGTTTTTATACAGACGGTGCCAAAGAAAGCGTTAGCGAAGTTTCAGTATCGAGGAGGTAAGACAATACCTCCAGTTAATTGAAAAAAATGTTTGGTGCAATATTTTAACATATTCCACCCTCTAGGAGCCCTTCAAAGACTTGTCCCTAACTGTTCTGTGAATAACAGCTCGATCCAGCAGACTGTGTGTCCAGAGAAGGAATGATGTTCCTTTGGTATCGATCTCCTCATCGACGGGATGTTAAATCCTAACTTTTCTACCTTTCTGAAACAATAGAGCCTTTTCTTACTACATACTGTCGCTCCACTAGTGCAGCCAGTTTTCCTGAACGCTTCCCTCAGGCTGCACGGAACTGAAGAAGGCTCAAAGCAATGAGAGGCAGTACTAAACGGAACATTTTTATGGTTTTTGTATTACATCTTGTCAATTCTCAGTCACAGAGGGCAATTATCTTGGAGTATTTGTTCACAGCGATGGGACAGCTACATAAGTCTAGCACCTGTGCTAACAGATACCAGACCGTAAGAGTCCTAAGAGAGAGTAATTTATCATTGAAGGCACCCGACTACAACAGTCTCGAACGACGAGTTCTTGGGTATTGCACCAATAATCAGTAGAAGAGCTGCGCGTTAAGTAATAATATTTTTAAGTCAGCGCGGATGCGGCACAGAAAATACTCTACGAACTGTAGTGGGAGGTGCTGCAAGAAAGACGGTCTCCAACGCCAAGAGATGCCAATATCTCTGGTACCAACATGGCTTAAGAAATACTTCCTCCGACTTCTGTACGTCCAAATGACGACGCAGGCCAAATTACGGGAACTAGGAAGTGTACGGAGAAATATTGAAAATATTTCTTCTCATGCGGCATACATGAATGAAGAGGAAAACACGTTTGACGTATGAATAATTCTGGTCCGCCATGCGCTCTCTGCCATACGTCGTGTGGTTACATACTGAGTGTAGGTGTAGTAGTCTTCAGATGGATTTAGTTAAGTATCTTACAAATCGTTTTATTGGGAGAAAATCATATATTCTAAGTTACTCGCGCCTGTCGTCGTATAAACCGAGGAATGCACAAGAAAAGAGTGTATACTGTCGTGGAAATGATGAATGGATATTATAACTGTTGTTAGTATTTTTCATTGTATATGGAGAGACATCTTGTGGCCGCTACGAGAATCACAGTCTGGTTGGCTGTATAGGTGATAGTGATTAGTGGACACTGTGAAAACCAGTCTTTGTCACTTGTGAGAGAAATACAGCTGGACCAAGACATATATGCCAGATGTTGTTGTTGTTGTGGTCTTCAGTCCTGAGACTGGTTTGATGCAGCTCTCCATGCTACTCTATCCTGTGCAAGCTTTTTCATCTCCCAGTACCTACTGCAACCTACATCCTTCTGAATCTGCTTAGTGTATTCATCTCTTGGTCTCCCTCTACGATTTTTACCCTCCACGCTGCCCTCCAATACTAAATTGGTGATCCCTTGATGCCTCAGAACATGTCCTACCAACCGATCCCTTCTTCTGGACAAGTTGTGCCACAAACTTCTCTTCTCCCCAATCCTATTCAATACTTCCTCATTAGTTATGTGATCTACCCATCTAATCTTCAGCATTCTTCTGTAGCACCACATTTCGAAAGCTTCTATTCTCTTCTTGTCCAAACTATTTATCGTCCATGTTTCACTTCCATACATGGCTACACTCCATACGAATACTTTCAGAAATGACTTCCTGACACTTAAATCAATACTGGATGTTAACAAATTTCTCTTCTTCAGAAACGCTTTCCTTGCCATTGCCAGCCTACATTTTATATCCTCTCTACTTCGACCATCATCAGTTATTTTGCTCCCCAAATAGCAAAACTCCTTTACTACTTTAAGTGCCTCATTTCCTAATCTAATTCCCTCAGCATCACCCGACTTAATTAGACTACATTCCATTATCCTTGTTTTGCTTTTGTTGATGTTCATCTTATATCCTCCTTTCAAGACACTGTCCATTCCATTCAACTGCTCTTCCAAGTCCTTTGCTGTCTCTGACAGAATTACAATGTCATCGGCGAACCTCAAAGTTTTTATTTCTTCTCCATGAATTTTAATACCTACTCCGAATTTTTCTTTTGTTTCCTTTACTGCTTGCTCAATATACAGATTGAACAACATCGGGGAGAGGCTACAACCCTGTCTTACTCCCTTCCCAACCACTGCTTCCCTTTCATGTCCCTCGACTCTTATAACTGCCATCTGGTTTCTGTACAAATTGTAAATAGCCTTTCGCTCCCTGTATTTTACCCCTGCCACCTTTAGAATTTGAAAGAGAGTATTCCAGTCAACATTGTCAAAAGCTTTCCCTAAGTCTACAAATGCTAGAAACGTAGGTTTGCCTTTCCTTAATCTTTCTTCTAAGATAAGTCGTAAGGTCAGTATTGCCTCACGTGTTCCAGTGTTTCTACGGAATCCAAACTGATCTTCCCCGAGGTTGGCTTCTACTAGTTTTTCCATTCGTCTGTAAAGAATTCGTGTTAGTATTTTGCAGCTGTGACTTATTAAGCTGATAGCTCGGTAATTTTCACATCTGTCAACACCTGCTTTCTTTGGGATTGGAATTATTATATTTTTCTTGAAGTCTGAGGGTATTTCGCCTGTTTCATACATCTTGCTCACCAGATGGTAGAGTTTTGTCAGGACTGGCTCTCCCACGGCCGTCAGTAGTTCCAATGGAATATTGTCTACTCCGGGGGCCTTGTTTCGACTCAGGTCTTGCTTTCTATGCCAGATATCAGGCCACAAATTGCAATCAAGCTGTACTACATTGGGCAACGGCCTTGCTGCAGTGAATACACCAGTTCCCGCCAGATCACCGAAGTTAAGCGCTTCCGGCGTGGCCAGCATTTGGATGGGTGACCATCCCGGCCGCCATGCGCTGTTTCCGTTTTTCGGGGTGCACTCAGCCTCGTGATGCCAATTGAGGAGCTACTCAACCGAATAGTAGCTGCTCCAGTCAAAGAAAACCATCGTAAAGACCGGGAGAGCGGTGTGCTGACCACACGCCCCTCCAATATGCATCCTCAGCTGAGGATGACACGGCGGTCTGATGATCCCAATTGGCCTCTTGTGGCCTTAAGACTGAGTGCTTTATACTACATTACAATGAAATATACTGTTGTAGCAGAACCGAAACGTTTTTCTTTCTGAGTACTGAAATAATACCAGTTAGTGCATTGAATGAAGATGCAACTGAGGATGAGAAAGATGAGTACAATTAAGAATTAGATAGGGCACTCGAAAACATTCCAACAAGAAATATGAGAATTACCCTATGAGATTTTAACGAAAAAAATAGGTAAAGAGGATATGTTCATCCCCATAATAAGAAAACATAGCAAGCATTCCACAAAGAACGAAAATCGATTAAAAATGATGAACTTCGGAGTGTCAAAGAATATGAGAATTTGCTCCACTATGTTCCCTCACAAAGAAATTCGCTAAGGTACACGGCGCAATCCCGATGGCAAAACTGTAAATCAGACTCACCATGTTAATGGCAGAACAAAGACGCAGTTCATTCATAATAGATGTCAGAATGTACAGAGGAGCAGATTGCAGCTCAGATCACTTCCTAGTGGTAGGAAAGATGAAAATCAAGACGATTTGGAATCAACAACCAAAATCAGGACCAAAAACTAAGTTCGATGTAGAACTACTGAAGGAACTGTCTGTTAAAGAAACCTACGTGACTGAAATTAATAACTGGTTTACAGCATTGCTAGAAGTTGGGGAAGGAAATAGTGTTCGGAAAGAATAAAGACAGTAGTAACAGATGCAGCAGAGAAAACATTAAGAAAAGATACTGAAGAAACGGAAATGGTTCAACGAAAATTGTCAGACAGCGGTGGAAAAGATGACAGAAGCCAGGATGCTGTGGGTGCTAAATATGTAGAGTAGGTACAGGAGAGAGACTGTCAACACAGTGAGAAGAGAGTGAAAAAGAGTTCTACGAACAGAGGAAACGAAATAGCTAACTAGAGTCTTGGAATCTATAGAAGTGGAAAGCAGGAATAGAGAGTCAGTGAAGCTGTTTCAGTATGCATAAAACCATTAAGAGAGTTTATCAAAGTGAAACCTATTCATGAAAGACAAAAATCAAAACACACTAACACAGCTGGAAGAGTATTTCTCAGAAATGCTAGACAAAATTAAGCCTTACACAGAAAACATTACTCAAATGTACCAGTCTGGATTTCGATCAAACCGTTCCAAAAATGATAATCTGTTTACTCTAGGGCAGATCTTTGAGAAATACTGGGAACTGAACAAAAGCATCCACTGTCTGTTCATTGATTTCTAGCGAGCCTATGGCAGCAGCCACAGAAGTAGCCTCTACAACACGCTAAGAAAATATAATATACCCAGCAAAATCATTAGAATGATACACCTGAGCATGGATGGCTCACAAGCAGTAGTGAAGTTCAGAGGATCCATATCCCCCAACTTCCCAATCAAAACAGGCTTACGACAGTGAGATGCTCTTTAATGTGTTCTCTTCAACCTTGCATAAGAGAAATTGGTTTGAGAGAGTAACTTACAGCTATACAATGGTCCCCAATTTGAACACAGTCAAGTAAAACTCCTGGCATACGCAGATGATAAAATCTCACTCAGTGCAACAGAAGAAGAGCTGAAGGACTTGTACAAATTTCTCAAGCACAGTGCCAGGGAAATGGGACTTTTGATAAACCAAGAAAAAAACAGAACACATGGAAATAGGACGAGTCATAAACCGGGACCACACTTTGAAATTGACCACCATTCTAGATTCATGAAAGTTCATCAGTTTAAATACCTTCGATCGCGCCTCAGCAGTAAAAATGTCATAACACTGGACATAAACGAGAGAACTGCCTCAGGCTCAAGATGTCTGTACGCTCTAAGCAGCCCACTCAAAAGTAAAGCTTTGTCAGTCACCACTAAGATAAAGGTATATAACACCATCATCTGTCCAGTAGTACTGTATGGTTCGGAAAGTTGGACGCTTACCACGAAAGAAAGAGAAAAACTGAATGTTTTCGAAAGAAAAGTGATGAGAAAAATCTGTGAATCTGTCTTGGAGAATGGCATATGGAGAGTTCGAAAGAACACTGAAATTTATCAGTTAATGAAGCAGCCAACTAACGTCCAGAAATTAAAAAGTAGGAGAATGCAATGGGCTGGGAACGTGGCTAGAATGGAAACCAACAGTTATCCTAAGAAGGCATATGAGGGCGCTCGCCAAGCAATAAGACCACCGGATCGACCCCGCCCACGGTGGAATGACGACGTAGACGTCGCAGCATTAGCAATGCTGCAGGGCGGAGAGAGACAGTGAGAGACAGAAGAAGATGGAAGCAGATCGGTGATGCAGCGCGTGGTCTACAAGGCCTACGATCGCTGAAAAGAAGAAGAAGCGGAGAAGAAGTAAGTCTTGGTCACTGTCTATAGTCTTCTGACGTGGAGTCGGTAAGAGTCACTCTTATATAGGAGTTTGCGATAATGTATATTAAAAACAAACGCCATATCTATTCCGATGTAGTGTCGATAGGTTCTGGCGTGAGTAACATGTGTAGCAGTAGGTTAGGATGAGAACCAAGATAGAAAGACCGTACCTGAAGTGGCAGAGTATTTTTTGTTCACTAGATTAAACTGGCACCTTCGAGCAGAAGGTGTTTACGTTTTATTATGTTGTATGGAAACCACTAGGCAAAGGCTGTAGCGTTACCGTGGAAAGAAGCAATAAGTTAGATCAGCATGCTATTCCACAAATGTATAAGGAGACAGTAGTAAATGAGTGATTTTAGTTTAAAATTAAATATTTACATTTCACTAAGTAATTAGAAAACTTGAATGATCTGTAATCCAGTTTTAAAGCGCGTGGGCTTATGGTTACTTTTATTTTTAGCTCTACGAGTAGCTCACTAAAAATAAAACTTTGTTTTTCATTATTACGATTTCGAGGCAATATATGAGACGAAGTATTGAAGAGAAGCTGTTGCCTGCCCACTAGAATCTTGTTTAATCTAAAGAAAATCCAAAATGAAAGAAGAATGTAAACTTTGAATATTCATATTTGAGGTTTTAAGTGCAGAAAATTTTATTAATTTAAGGCCAGTTAACTGTTCATTATACAGGTAAAGACACATATTCGTGACATTGTAACAGCAAAATCAGATTCATTCAAATATACGTAATCAGTTTACGTAAACAGTAGTTAGATGTGAAATATTTGGATTGAATGGCTGTTGAGTTTTTATTTCAATTTCATTACGCACATAAAACCAAGGTCAGAGATTGCAATAACAAGAGCGTATTGATTTTAAAATATTGTCATCGGCAGACGCAAAATTATCGCCGGCGCATGATAAATACGTACGCTCACGATGTAAACTTACATTGACGAGGAACAAAAGAACTCTTCAGCATTGTATGTAGTAAATCTTTACCAGTAATTAGCCCTCATAACGTATTTCTGTGGCTTCTGGGCGTGTTAGGTTTACGTTGCGCTCAATCAAAATAAAATAATAAAAAGATAATTCAACAACCTACATTTATGAGTTAATTAATAATGGTTACAGTTATTAATTATAAGGTAACTGAATTTGAATGCAACGTTTCCATTTAGTAAAAATTAAGATATAAATTGCGCCAACTGCAGGAATTAAACAGAGCAAGTTAAGTTCGCTTTATTTTCACAAAATTTTCGGTTTTTGGTCACGGCTCATTATTTCATTCATCCTTTAATTACGAAGCAATTTATATTTTTCCATCCATAGGATTAACAAAGGAGAACATAATAAGTCCACTATATAAACGAAAATCATAAGGGTGTATTCCCTGGTTTTTAGTTTTTGTTTGAGACAAGTGGATCGCTGGCATAACGACTATGAGGCGAGCGCTTTAACGGGTGTCATTACCAGGCAGCAATCGACCTGATGAAAGAGTTAGCTGAATATGTGAATGAGCAGACAGACATTATTGATTAGCTACTTAAAGTGAAACGTCTCCTTAGAACAATTATACAGGACTGTGCTTATACTGACACACATTATTTTTAGCGCAACGCAATCTGACTTTCAAAAATCCCTACAAAAGAATGGCCCTGACTAACATTAACCTATACCTTTCACCAATCACTTACCTCACAATAATCTTCGTTACTCGAACTACTGCAATACAGCGAGCGTCACTACTGCCAGGTCAATAAAAGATTCAAACTACGGAAGGCACTAATTACTGATAGGCATAGATAGCAAATGAAAGATTTCAATAGAGAACAAACAATGTATTTACCTTAATAGTCATAATATATACAGCAGTTCATGACATCCAGTCTTACAAATTTCAAAACTCCGCCATCTCTCTCCCCACATCCACCACTGCTGGCGGCTCACCTCCAACTGCGCAACGCTACGCGCTGTTAACATCCAGCTGCCCAACACTACAATGGCAGACAACAATGCAAACTAACCACAGACTGCACACTGCACACACTCTCACATGAAAGTTGATCCGCACATTAGACGGTTTCCCATGAAGTCTTACATCCAAGTGTTTCATCTGAAGCTTAACACTGAAATCACTGTCCTACAGCATAGCATAAACAAGTCATTCCTGAAGCCTAAATATAAGCGGCCATCCCCCTTCCTAATGGCTCGCACCAGTCTCTCCTGCAGCCTAACAGTAAAATGTCTTTCATGAAGTCTTGCATGAATATGTGTCTCCTGGAGCCTAACAACGTGTTTCATATGAAGGCCTGTATTGAAAAACATGAGGTCTCTAGCTGAGGTGCATTAAATCACCCCTAACATTAGTGTCTGTCTTATAAAGATTTACACGAAGTGCCTTATCTGATGCCTGACAAAGTGTTTCTCATAGACCCATGCGCCAGTAGACCTCTTTTGAAGTCTAACAGTAAAGTGTTTCGTGCTAGGACGATCTCTCACAGGTCTTCTGAAAATTTGCTGTTGTACTGTACTTTACTGGAGCGTCCTTAAGTTTCACAAATGGTTCAAATGGCTCTGAGCACTATGGGACTTAACAGCTGTGGTCATCAGTCCCCTAGAACTTAGAACTACTTAAACCTAACTAACCTAAGGACATCACACACATCCATGCGCGAGGCAGGATTCGAACCTGAGACCGTAGCAGTCGCACGGTTCCGGACTGCGCGCCTAGAACCGCGAGACCACCGCGGACGGCTAAGTTTCAAATGCCAGCCAGGGTCTTCCATTCGCCAGTCTAATTAACTTCTTGAAGTTTCGTAACGCCTTGTTTTCGCACAATTTAAGGCACAAAAACTTGCCAAGAAATTTCTTCTCTGAATACTTATGTCCGCTATCTGGGGTTTACTTTCTTCGTTTCCTGCAAACTTAATGTGAAGCTGTCTAGCTAATTTGGAGGATGCCTTCAACAAGCGTCACTGTTGTGCACATACACTGATCAGCCAGAACGTTATGACCACCGACCTACTATCGAAATAAACTCATCCAGGCGATAGCAGCGTCACCTGGCGAGGAATGACAGCTTGTCAGACACACGCACAGTGTATGTAGTATCAGTGAGCGAACTTTCCGTGTGTACAATAGGGAAGGCGCGCGATGTCTCTGTGTTTGATCGAGGGTAGATTTTAATGGCCCGGAGGCTCGGCATGACGATATCGCAAACTGTATGGCTTCTTGGGCGTCCACCCTTCATTACAGATGTCAAACGTCGTAGCCCGGTAAGACTGGTCAAACAGGACACGCAGCGACTGTGGCGGAACTAACAGCAGACTTTAATGCTGGGCGGACTACAAGTCTGTGTGAACACACAGTGCACCGAACACTCCTAATGATGGGCCTCCGCAGCCGACGACCCACGTACGGGCCAATGTTAAGACCACGACATCGGCAACTAGACTGATATGAGCAGGTCATCAGCTCTGGACTTAAGCGCAGTGGCAGAACGTTGCATGCTCTGATAAATCCTGATATCTTCTTCATTATGCCGTGTCGCAAGTCGAGGAGTGTGATGGGGTGGTTCTAAGAATACAGTTGCGAGCTACAATTGGTGTACTGGCACCCAAGTCGCAGGATCTCAAGCCGATCGAACACCTCTAGGATGTGATTGATCGTGATGTCACAGTTCTTAGCCCCCTCCCCGGAATTTACAGGAATTAGGTGACTTGTGTGTGCAGATGCTATGCCATCTCCTTCCAGCAACCTACCAAGGCCTCAAATGGTTCAAATGGCTCTGAGCACTATGGGACTCAACATCTTAGGTCATAAGTCCCCTAGATCTTAGAACTACTTAAACCTAACTAACCTAAGGACATCACACACACCCATGCCCGAGGCAGGATTCGAACCTGCGACCGTAGCGGTCCCGCGGTTCCGGACTGCAGCGCCAGAACCGCACGGCCACCGCGGCCGGCACCAAGGTCTCAATGCCTCCATGCCACCAGGGGTCGCCGCTGTTATCCATACCATATAAGTGGACATACCGGCTGTTAGGTGGGTCATCATCAGGTTCTGGTTGATCAGTGTCTATGCGTCTCTTCATTCGCCGAACAACATACACTGGATTGCGTCCGCTGTAGCAATTAGAATGGCCTGAACTGTTTCGGCTTGGAGGTGATATTGTTCAGTCACACGTTTTCTCTCTCTGTGTTTTTGGGTGCCTGGAAGTCTCATGTCGCTTACATACTGCAAGAAATAGTTTTCTCTTTTATGGATGTAACTTACCAAAGCCAAATTAAAATGCTTGACACATTTCACAGAAGATGACTCAGCAAAAACGTGAAAATTACTTATCACGACAGCAGGACAAACTTCAGTTTACTGGACGAAGCCTGTGGTACAAATAATATAAGGGGTAGGATAGTCTGACGTAACCGGCAGTTATTTGGTCCTATTATATATATTTCTAAAATCATTGGGGGAAGTGGCTACAAAACGACTATTCACGTTGGTGTGTAGAATATATGAGTCTGGCAATGTACCATCTGACTTTCGGAAAAGCATCATCCAGACAATTCAGAAGACAGCAAGAGCTGACAAGTGCGAGAATTATCGCACAATCAGCTTAACAGCTCATGCATCGAAGCTGCTTACAAGAATAACATACAGATGAATGGAAAAGAAAATTGAGAATGCGCTAGGTGACGATCAGTTTGGCTTTAGGAAAAGTAAAGGGACGAGAGAGGCAATTCTGACGTTACGGCTAATAATGGAAGCAAGGCTAAACAAAAATCAAGACACTTTCATAGGATTTGTCGAAATGGAAAAAGCGTTCGACAATATAAAATGGTGCAAGCTGTTCGAGATTCTGAAAAAAGTAGGGGTAAGCTATAGGGAGAGACGGGTCATATACAATATGTACAACAACCAAGAGGGAATAATAAGAGTGGACGATCAAAAACGAAGTGCTCGTATTAAGAAGGGTGTAAGACAAGGCTGTAGCCTTTCGCCCCTACTCTTCAATCTGTACATCGAGGAAGCAATGATGGAAATAAAAGAAAGGTTCAGGAGTGGAATTAAAATACAAGGTGAAAGGATATAATGATACGATTCGCTGATGACATTGCTATCCTGAGTGAAAGTGAAGAAGAACTTGTGGTGTCACCGCCAGACACCACACTTGCTAGATGGTAGCTTTAAATCGGCCGCGGTCCATTAGTACATGTCGGACACGCGTGTCGCCACTGTCAGTGATCGCAGACCGAGCGCCACCACACGGCAGGTCTCGAGAGACTTACTAGCACTCGCCCCAGTTGTACGGACGACTTTGCTAGCGACTACACTGACGAAGCCTTTCTCTCATTTGGCGAGAGGTAGTTAGAATAGCCTTCAGCTAAGTCCATGGCTACGACCTAGCAAGGCGCCATTAGCATTATATTGCATTTATCTAGAGAGAGTCTCACTTGTATCATCAAGAACGCTGTATACAAATGATGGGTTAAAGTTAAGTATTCCAACAGCTACGTACTTTTCTTTATAGCATTCATTACGTATCCTGTTTCAGACCTCACGCCATCCTGCGTGAGCTTATAGCGTGCATTTCGGTCTCCTCAAACCACACTGTGTCGGCACTTCTGTCGACACATCAGAACTAAATGATCTGCTGAACGGAATGAGCAGTCTAATGAGTACACAGTATGGTTTGAGAGTAAATCGGAGATAGACGAAGGTGATGAGAAGTAGTAGAAATGAGAACAGCGAGAAACTTAACATCAGGATTGATGGTCACGAAGTCAATGAAGTTAAGGAATTCTGCTACCTAGGCAGTAAAATAACCAATGACGGACGGAGCAAAGAGGACATCAAAAGCAGACTCGCCATGGCAAAAAAGGCATTTCTGGCCAAAAGAAGTCTACTAATATCAAATACCGGCCTTAATTTGAGGAAGAAATTTCTGAGGATGTACGTCTGGAGTACAGCATTGTATGGTAGTGAAACATGGACTGTGGGAAAACCGGAACAGAAGAGAATCAAAGAATTTGAGATGTGGTGCTATAGGCGAATGTTGAAAATTAGGTGGACTGATAAGGTAAGGAATGAGGGGGTTCTACACAGAATCGGAGAGGAAAGGAATATGTGGAAAACACTGATAAGCAGAAGGGACAGGATGATAGGACATCTGCTAAGACATGAGGGAATGACTTCCATTGTACTAGAGGGAGCTGTAGAGGGCAAAAACTGTAGAGGAAGACAGAGATTGGAATACGTCAAGCAAATAATTGAGGACGTAGGTTGCAAGTGCTACTCTGAGATGAAGAGGTTAGCACAGGAAAGGAATTCGTGGCGGGCCGCATCAAACCAGTCAGTAGACTGATGACAAAAAAAAAAAAAAAATTATATATATCTCCAATTATAACATCGAAAAGTGTATATTCTGCTTTGAACTAACCGAACATAGTCGCCGAGCTGAGGGTCTAAAAATAGATTTTAACATAACTTCAAAGCTAAAATTAATGTAACCTATGATGATGATGAGCGTTTGGCGTCATTGGCCGGGAGGCCCCTCGCGGGGCAGGTCCGGCCGCCATATCGCAGGTCTTATTACATTCGGCGCCACATTGGGCGACCTGCACGCCGGATGGAGATGAAATGATGATGAACACAACACAACACCCAGTCCCTGAGCGGAGAAAATCTCCGACCCAGCCGGGAATCGAACCCGGGCCCAGAGGACGGCAATCCGTCACGCTGACCACTCAGCTACTGGGGCGGACAATGTAACCTATGTACTGACATCTGTGGAATATGCACTCTTGACTATACGACCAATAACCATTCATGAGTGATTAACTTTGAAATGCTGTTACATTATGAGAACTGACATTTTTCTTGTGATATTTGCCACAGTAAACACTTTTCCTGAGAATATGTATAAAGGAGACTCTTTGGATTCCAAAGTTTATACTGTTGTCAAATAGTCAGTCCGCGTGGGGAAGACTTCGGAGTTGAGGGTTGGCTGAAGCGGGTGTGTGTTGCTTGTATAGAGGCATGATTTCGGAGTGTTGTTACTGCAACTCCGTATATATTAGAGAGGATAATTTATAGCGCGCGTTAGCATTCCAGAAAGTGGGGTGTTGTGCTTAGGCAACATTTTGGGTTTTGATTTTTAATACTCATAACTCGCATTTTTTAACTGTTTGGTACTGTTGCTTCTTTACCCCTTTCTCTTTAAAAATACTGAAGTAAATTTGAACAGTAACACAGTCTTGCTCACATTTTTCTAATTTCGTTACTTAATATATAGTTAAATCTAAACTATTTTCAAATTATTCGACACTGAGCGTCCATATCCCACTTGTTAATCAACAGTAAAAAAAAAAAAAAAGTAGCAATTCGGACTCGCATTACAGAAAGCAAGCTCCGATTATTACGTGCATTCCGCTCCGCAAACTGTATTTTTGTAATGGTAAAACAGCGTATTTTATTCCAGCAGATTCCACTGAAATGCAGTTGCATCGCAACCGCCTGTTTATCCGTTGTCGCACAGGTAAGCCAAGTTACTATTAGTGCCAGAATTAACAATTGTGCAGTTAGGAAAAAGTGGTCGTGTATACAGATGACATTCAGTGAAACAATAATTGGATTGAAATACATTTTGATATGGTTGCGAAAATGTGTTCTACGCTGGAAATCTGAATCTAGCGATTACGTATCAAGTTTATACAGCAACACTGTATTCACATATGGTAGTTCAGATGCGTATTCTTCACTTCATTTGCTGTACAAGTAATGGTTACATACAACAACTAGTGTGCATAAAAAACTGTCTTTTAAAAAGTTAACACAGTTAAAAAGCTACACTGATTATTAGAGTTGAAAAGTTACACAAGTAGTTTCAACTCACTTGAAAAGTTACAGCTTTCTTCAAAAAACAAAGGAGCCGTTATGCTGCTGTGGGAAACTACAAAAGAAGAACGTTGAGAGAAGCATTGACTGCAAATGGCACATCAGTGCAATAGCTTGTGATTATTATTGTACGATATGTACGCCGTGGATCAGGCTGCTCATTCATATGGAAATGCTCTGGTTGAAACGAGAGCCCAAAATAATCCTAATAAATGATTGTCCGACAGATGTTTCACAAATTGATGCTGCCTAACAGCTTATTATTTGCACTCTCCATTGAAAGTGTTTTTCTCTTTTGCTTCTCTTCTGTAGAATATTGCCATCGGAAATTTACGCTAGACGTGCGTGCTCGTATTGGGCAACAATCGGAGAGGGTTCGGGCCCCACAGTGAGAGGTAAGTGAAGACGAGCCACATGAACAGCGAGTGTGTTGAAACGAGCGCAGCTCACACAGCACCGCCGCACAAACCCAGTACTCTAGTATCACGATGTTGCAAAGAGTGTGTTGTTAAGAAGAGCGATGCAATGTCCCTTCAGAAGTGCATGCATTTCCTAAGGAACAGGCACTGTGGGCATATGCCAGGATTCTTCAACAAAGCAGGCAGCTTACAAAACCTTTGTTCGACCAATAGCTGAGTAGTGCTCGACAGTATGGGATCTGTACCACAACCGGTAGACAGCGGAAACAGAGAACATTCGTAGAAGATTATCACTTTTCGTTACAGTTTCATTTAGCAACCGCGAAAGCGTCACGGTTATGATAAACCATCTCCATTGGCAGAGGCTGCAAGAGAGTCGTTCTACAACGTGAGATGATCTACTATTAACGTTCCATGAACGTTAGAACCTGGACGGGCCAATTTATGTATTACTTCGTCCTATGTCTATTTCTCGAAAACACCACGAAGGTAAAACTAGAAGGATTTGAACCCACACGGAGGCTTACCGGCAATCCTTGTTCCTTCGAATCAGGGAAGAGAGGAATGGTACACAGAATAACCTTCACCACACACAGCGCGGTAGCTTACGGAGTGTAGATGCAGATGCAGAGCGTGTGAGACGGACCAATAACACGCACGCAAAGATTCCAGTACGGACTTCAGCTCATCCTCAACCTACTGCTGCTCCAGCCTCTTTTCCCCCCGCCCTCGGCTGAACAGGCAGGTGCAGGAGGCAGCCGCCCCATTGGTTTAAATACAGCTTACATCCGCAATATCTCGACAACACGAGAAAATGGTGCGTATCACACCCGTCGAAATGTCGTTGCATTTCAACATTGCCTCGTCGCTAGAAGTTTTTCCTCGCCATTCATACACTCTGAGAAATAACGAAACAAAAGAAAAAGTCTGACACACCACGAAGGAATTATTCGAATGGGTCGGAAATCGGTAGGCATGATGTAAACATAAAGACTAAAAAATGATTACAGTTTCAGAAAAGTTTGATGATTTATTGAACAGGAACAGCTTTACAAATTGAGCAAATGAATAACGCGTTGGTCCACCTCTCACCGTTACGGAAGCATTGGCACTGATGTTGACAGAGTTGTGTGATGTCCTCCTGTGCGATGTTGTGCCAAATTCGGTCCAATTGGCGCGTCAGTGTGTCAAAATTCCGAACGGGTTGGACGGCCCTACCAAAAATGCATCAAACGTTCTCAGCTGATGAGAGATCCGGCCACCTAGCTCGCCAAAGCAGGGTTTGACATGTACGAAGACAGGCAGCAGAAACTCTCGCCGTGTGTAGGCATTTTCTTGCTGAAGCGTAAGTCCAGGATGGCTTACTCATGAAGGGCAACAACACCGTGCGTACAATGTCGTCGACGTACCGCTGTGCTGTATGAATGCGGCGGATGGCAACCATAGGGGTCCTGCTATGAAATGACATGGCACCCCAGACCATCTCTCCTGTCTGACAGCCGTATGGCGGGAGACAGTCAGGTATGTATCCCAGCGCTGTCCGATGAAAATCGCCTAGGAGGACATCCGACAACTCCATCAATCAATGCCAATCCGAATACCTGCTTGCAACAGACCTACAGGTGGACCAACCTGTTATTGACTTGCTCAATTTGTGAAGCTTGTATTAACCATCCAAGTCTTCTGAAACTGTAATTATTTGTTTGTCTGTACGTGTGTATCACATTTGCGTCCTATTCGGATAATTCTTTCATGGTGTGTCTTTGCTTTGTCTTAGAGTATATTACAGTCCGCTACAAAACTGCCCGGGGTACCAGTTTGCATTCTAGACGGCAGCACTAATTTCCAGATGCGGATGAGAAAGGGTGGGGAGAAGGGAAGAGGTCGGCAGCGGCTATCAGCGAATAGCGAGCGACGCAGCCGGGCCGGCCGTAAACACAGCCTCGACCACTCAGCGCCTGTCCTCCGGCATCCGGCGTCCGACGTCCGGCAGCCTCGTAAGGCCGTGGCCGGCTGGCGGCGTCGTAAAGGCCGACGTGACCTGCCGTGACGTCACACAGTGGCAGCCTCTGTTTACGAGGCGCTTGTCACGGAAGACGCTCGGGCGGCAGCTCCAGACTGCGAAGGACACAGATTCTGCTGGCATTGCCTCTACATACACGGAGGACAACACAGTCCTGCAAATAGTTTAGCTGATATGCAGCCTTTTAACTAGATATAAGCAAGCCATTGTGCAGTACGTGATGGAGGGTTTTTTGTACAACTACGTACTACAAATAATTAATTTATGCAACACACGAAGTGTAAAAGTAAGAACAGAACATATGGAGACACAAGGAATTAAAACTGGTAGGGGCATTAAACAAGGCTGTTGTCACCGGAATTATTTAGTTTTTATTTAGATGATTTAATTAACAACTACTTAGAACAAAAATTTGGTGTGGCAATAGGTGGAAGGATAATAATGCTTATAAGATTTGATGACGGTATTCTGATAAGTGGAAACGAATAGACAACAATACCGTAAAACAGGCCAACTTTGTTACTGAAATATTACTTTGTGACAACAGCACGATCCAGGTTTTCACTCTTAAATACTGTAACTCTGATCGACATTCAACACACACCTCTACTGCAGTGTGATATGCGTAGCAAGACGAAGGCTACAAGTACGTCAACCGCGATTGAGCTAATAAGAAAGACATTTTATTGTAAGGTGGATAAACGTGTTTGTAGATTTCTTGGAATTTTTTTGCTACTGCCGATAACTTTGAAGAGGTAACTGTACGTAAAACTTTTCTCCGTTATGAATGTGAAACACTGCGACTGTGATGAATGAAGCTTTTCAGAAATTTCTGCATCCAATCACCTTTTGTAATTCTTCAATTTTTCATTACCATGACCGGTTTCGAATCGCCTAGCAATTCATCATGAGATGGTACATATTTATTGCATATTTGGTCACTGTGGGAGACGTGTAACTGTGGAAAGTCGTAAAAACGAATCATGTAATTTTTGTTGAACGCAACAAGCCTTGGCAGGGGTAACAACTACCATGTGCTTTACAAAATGCAAATAAACCAAATGGAAGGCTACAAACGTGCGACAAGTGTGTACCGTTTGATGAAGAATCGCTAGGCTATTCGATACTGAACACGGTGAATAAAAGTTGCATAATTACGAAAGGCGACTCGTTGCAGCAATTTCTGGAAGCCTTTAAGTGAAAGCAAATTGGTACAAATAAATTACATGAGCAAACTGTTCTGTGTAAGAGTTAAGATTTGTGATTGGTTTTTCATCAACTGGACAGCGATGAAAATCATTTCCGTAGATTATAGGGGTTACTTAGGGACAGTACACATACACGTAGAAACAAAGGCGACAGTTGAAACTGTGGAAAACAAATCTAATTAATGAAATTGGGAACATTTGTGAATGGCATAGTAACAACAGACAAACATTTTTTTCGCATTGTAACATTGTTTCAAAATGTAAAAGTTGGTTGCACAGAATATTTTATTAAATATTTTATGACTTTGTTTTCTCTCATACACTCAGCTTGTAAGTAAGTGTCTAATAGTTTTGACTAATTACCTTGCTTAAAGACAGTTATGTTAAATATAAGGGTTGTGACCCGTCTTTTTTCACGTAAGTTTCCACTGAACAGATGCGTAAATAAGTACACTGAAGAGCCAAAGAAACTGGTAGACTTGCCTAATAATGTGTAGGGCCCACGCGAGCACCCAGAAGTGCCGCAAACGACTTGGCATGGACTCGTCTAATGTCTGAAGTAGTGCTGGAGGGAATGGACATCACGAATCCTGCAGGGCTGTCCATAAATCCGTAAGAGAATGAGAGGGTGGAGACCTCTTCTGAACAGCACGTTGTAATTTGAAACGAGACCAGTCCGACCAGGCAACGTATTTCAAGTCATCAACAGTCAAATGACGGGCCCAGGCGAGGCATTAATCTTTATGTTGTGCAGTCATCAAGGGCACTCGAGTGGGCCTTCGGCTCCTAAAGCCCTTATCGATGATGTTTCATTGAATGGGTCGCACCCTGGCACTTGTTAATGGCTCAGCACTGAAATCTGCAGCAATTTGCGGAAGTGTTGCATTTCTGTCACGTTAAACTATTCTCTTCAGTCGTCATTGCTCCCGTTGTTGCAGGATCTTTCATCTGGCCACTGGGATGTCGGAGATTTGATGTTCTACCGGATTCCTGATATTCACGCTTGAGAAATGGCGGTGCGGGAAAATCCACACCTCATCGCTGCCTTGGAGATACTGTGTCCCATAGCTCGTGAGCTAACTGTAACACCAGGTTCAAATTCACTTGAATCTTGATAACCTGCCATTGTAGCAGCTGTAACCTATCTGACAACTGCACCAGACACTTGTTGTTTTCTATAGGCAGCACCGTATTCTGCCTGTTAACATGTCTCTGTATTTGAATACGCATGTCTACACCAGTTTCCTTGGCGCTTCAGTGTACGTAAAGTTTCATTTCATTACCTTGTTTAAAGCAGTTCACTCTTTTGTTTTTATTATTATTATTATTTTGTTTCACTAAGGTTTGGCATAAAATTAATTCGATTTTAAGAAAATTAAAGAAATAAATCTTACAAAACAAAAGTCATAAGACCTATAAAATTTATAAAAAAGTTGTAAGTGTGTGTTACAAAGAAGCACTGCTTGAGCCCATTTTTTGACAGATGAATTTAATTCTACTTTCCATGTCTTGCAAGAAGGCCACATGGCAAACGAATTATTGTAATTTTTTTTATTTGCGGCGCGTGAAGTTCAGAACTCTAATGTCTATCCTGCAAAGCAGTTCGATGCAACTCTCAACAAATTCTAGAGAAAACTGACTGTTAAGTTTGTCGAGTGTCTTTAGTAGCCTAAAGGAAGTTCGCTATTTCGACAGGTGTTTGGCTGAGTAGAGAGTGCTAGTGCACCGAGTGGGTGGCCGGCGCTCAATTCCTGACAGATGCAAAGCGTTAAACAAAGGTGCTTGTTCTACGAGCATTTCCGTGAAGTGTAAAATACATAAAGAGGGAAAAATATCAGTAGCGTGGGAGACATAAATGCTGGCTCGCTGATTCGTGTCCCTTTTCAGTCATTATTTTTTCAGTTTTTTTTCGTTCAGTTCGAATACCTTTCCTAATTTAAATATAGAATTCATCAAATATATGCTAGTTAACATGTATTTAACTGTCGTTTTAATTAAATATGCACTCCTTCTTATTTCTAATTGGATATAACATACAAAAATCCACTTACCATTGTAAATATAAATGTTTAATTACCGATGTTTTATAAAAGTTTGTCAAGAAAGATGGTTACTAGTTTAAACTTCTACCATGGAGCCACAGCGTCTGTCGAAAAATCTAATTTTATTTGCGATAGTAAACACACTTGGAAAACTGCAGAGTGAATTTTCTCAAGAGTTTTTGAGAGTTGCCTAAATTTCTTCGTCAGGTTGCTACATGGGATCTGAACTCCACATTTCACATATCATAAATACAAAAAATTACAAATATTCTTCGTCTCTTCTCTTTCTGTTCGTCTGTTAATGTGTGTCTGTGGATCAATTTTTTTGTGGGTCGACGCTTTCAAGAAAACTGAGAAAGCGCATAGGCGAAGACTGGAGCACCATCGGCCTGTTTGATCACCACGAAACATGGATCCAATGAGACGGTCATTCTTTTGCGATCTCATTGGCGCTCGACACTCATCAATGGAACTACCTCTAGACTACATGATAATTCTGTTAGAAGAGTTCGGTCTGATTGCCTCTATTTCCACACACACAAGTTTACTGTGACGCAATAACTCAGTGAGGAGATTTTGTTGCTTGACGAAATGCATGACAAGAGTTGCTTGAAAAGCGGCTTGACGATTTACTGGTATTCTTCAGTGACGAGACACTCTCTCACTCGTCAGTGTGTGTGAATAAAGAAAAAAAATGATCCATTGGAGGGACAGCAATCTCTGAGAATTTCGTAACAGGCAGCTTCATTCAGAACGTGTAACTTTTTTCTGTGCAATGTGGAGGGTAGAGATCACTGGTCCTTACTGTTTTGAAGAAAACGAGGGTCAAGTCGCAATGAGTGAGAAAATTTTTCGCCCGATCTTGAACAATTAGATGTCGGGGATGTGTAGTTTCAACAAGTTGGAGCCACAACACACAAAACTGGAGCTGTAATGGACGAATTTTTGGCATGTTTTCGTAAGGAAAAACCTATTTGTAAGTGCATGAGAAGGACTAAATAACATGTTAATGTTAACATTAATCATGCTACATGTTCTGTAAAATGATTCGCTCCATATCATTTTGATAAAGAACTCTTTCGAATGATCTATGGAACATGTAACTAAATGCTTTAGGGTAAACATTTGAAAGGCGCTTTCCATACATCGCCCAGTCACGCACCATGTGGAAGCCACTTGTTGACTCACACACTATTAGTCACCATTCAAAAAAATGGCTCAAATGGCTCTGAGCACTATGGGACTTAACATCTCAGGTTATGAGTCCCCTAGCACTCAGAACTACTTAAACCTAACTATCCTAAGGACGTCACACACATTCATGCCCGAGGCAGGATTCGAACCTGCGACCGTAATGGTCTCGCGGTTCCAGACTGAAGTGCCTAGAAACGCTCGGCCACACGGCGGGATAGTCACCATTCATCACCACATTTTGTTGCCCTTCATGGCAAACCATCCTTGGCTTACATTTCAGCAAGATAACGCCCACCCGCACACCGCGAGAGTTTCTCCTGCTCGTGTTTGTGCTTACCAAGCCATACCTTGACCAGCAGTGTCGCCGCGTCTCTCTCCAGCTGAGAACGATTGCTGCATTATAGGCAGGGCCCTTCGGTCAGGACGGGATTTTGACAACAGAACGCGACACTTGAAATTTTGGAGCGATATCCCCCCAGAACGACTTCCAACAACTCTATCAGTCAGTGCCAAGTCGAATAATTTTCTGAATACGGGCCAGAGGTGGACCATCCCGTTAACGACTTGCTCAATTTGTGAAGCTCTTTTTCTTAAATAAATCATCCTTTTTTTCTGCAACTGCAATTATTTATTTGTCTGTACATGTACATCGCACTACCGGTTTCCATACTGTTCGGTTCAAATGGCTCTACGCACTATGGGACTTAACATCTGAGGTCATAAGTCCCCTAGACGTAGAACTACTTAAACCTAAGTAACTTAAGGACATCCCACACATCTATGTCTGAGACAGGATTCGAACCTGCTACCGTAGCAGCAGCGCGGTTCCCGACTGAAGCGCCTAGAACTTCTCGGCCATAACGGACGGCTGTACTATTCGGATAATTCCTTTAATTCCATTGTCGTGCATCCCTTTTTTTGTCTTAGGAGTGTAAATTGACTGGAAAGAATCTGGCAAAATAAGTATTGCCTTTGCTCTGTTGCATGTAGTCGGTAATAGGCGAAAAACGAGTAACATAATATTAATAGAAATAATATTAAAGGTACTTTTTTGTCTCACTGGCCTTTAAAAATCAGAAAGTTTCGTTTCCCTGAACCTGTACTTCTCGTATTGAAGTAAGTGTTTTGCAATATCCCGTCTATTGGCAGGGCGTACTGCGCCTATCTATTGGCTATTCTGGGAGTAGGGAGCAGCACACGTGAGCCGTCAGCTTTGTGTACCGGCTCGTTTGTTCCGCGTGTGTGATTTCCATTTCCATGTACTGTGCGGCCCACTCAGTTCAACACAAAGGGCGCTTAACGAGAGAACAGGCGCAGTGGGAGCGAAACTCAGCGCCTGTCGTTTGCCGCAGCGGGCCCTGCTCATCAAAGGACTAATCACGCGTATTCATATCGGCGAAAAAGTCTGACCACACGAATCGAGAGGCGCAGCAGCTGTACTTCTGAACGTGCCCTCGGCTCGTAAAAAAATGTGTAATATAATAATCCCCAATCAGATCAGAGTGCTCATGAGTCTAATTAACAGGCTCCGATGCAATAAAAAATATGAACGTGATTTAATTTCTGTAGCGCGAAAGCGATATTAAATAAAATAAATACACATGGTTGGTTTATATAAATACAGTGGCTTCCACATGATGAAAAAGTCGCACACGCAGCAATAACTTGCAGAAACGTTAGTAATTCTCATGAAAGCTGAATATGCTGTTATAAGGGCACTGCAGCACAAATCCAACACGTAGAAAATAACCGCGCAGCAAGCTATGAGGAGCATTTCATAACTATTGCTCAGTAATATTTGCTTGACATAACAATGAGAATCATAGTGCTGACCACATCGGAGAGGGACCTAATTTTGAATTTATGTTGATTCCTCCTCTGTTAACGCAAGCTAGCCAATAACAATGATCCTTTCTCCAGATCCATTTCAATCTGTTTACCTCTTCGTGTAACTAATGGGTTCAACATTAACCCCTCCAAAATCCAAGAAATAATTAGAGGACGGACCAACCGCACCTTTCGCGTCCTTGGTGTCTACCTTACCATTTACCACTCTCCTATACAGTTAAGTAGCACACTAAAATATCTTGGACTAACCGTAGACAGACATCTAATGTACAAACCTCAGATACTAACCGTTCAACAGAAAGCCCAAATAGACTAAAACTGCTAACATGCCAGACTTGGGGATTACACATCTCGACTATTCTCCACACCTACAAAACCCTCATACGACCCATCCTCTGTTATGCAAATTTTGCATGAAACTCCGCCCCACCAAAGTTCTGTAAGTCCCTAAAAATCGCCAAAGCCATTCATTCCGTCTCACCTCCCGCCTCAGTTTACCTTCCTCTACGTGAATCCTCTATCATCACATCACATTCCGCCCCTTCTCACCCACAAAGAACACCTCTGCGTTTCCTATACAATCCACAACTAAATTCTAATAACCCCATTGTGTCCCCTATAATCACCAACTCTGGTATGTTTGCCGCACATTAACAAACATATCCCTACGTACTCCATATCCTGTCCCAGCTTAACTTCAATCAAATCCCTTCCCCAGACAGTGAAATTTACGCTGATAATTATCCCTCGCACCTATTTTAACTCTTCCCCACCTATCTCACTCCACATCAGGGCTCCTTTTCCCTCTCCATTCATCCCCCGTTCATTTCCTCTTGCAACCACTGCCCTCCAAACAAATCGCGCTACCCCTCACTTTCTGTCTTTCCTACCTCTGTATTTCCACTATCCACATCAACGCCAACCTATAATCTCCACAATGTTCTTACCTAACAGACCCCTATCTTTTTACCCACGCCGGCCGGTGTGGCCGTGCGGTTCTAAGCGCTTCAGTTTGGAACCGCGTAACCGCTACGGTCGCAGGTTCGAATCCTGCCTCGGGCATGGATGTGTGTGATGTCCTTAGGTTAGTTAGGTTTAAGTAGTTCTAAGTTCTAGGGGACTGATGACCTCAGCAGTTAAGTCCCATAGTGCTCAGAGCCATTTGAACCATTTTTTTTTTTTTTTTTTTACCCACACTCCTCAACATTGTGGAACAAATTTTCTCCTTCCAAACACTTTTCACCCAGTGCAGGTCCTTCAGATTTTAAGTGAAAATGTAGTGCTTCAGTGCCTTTTCCATAGAAGAATGTTACAACGTTGTTATTGTGTTTTTAAATTTGACATATTTTTCGTCCTTTCAGCTGTCCGTCTTTGATCTAAGATAGGACGATCTATTTAATTTTTCCTCATCTTTGTTGTATTTTTAGGAATGCTCTTGGCTGGAGAGCGGAGTATTGTATTCTTGAGAACCTATCCCCCACCAATTTGGGACAAAGGGGATGAAATAACAATAGGGGGAAGAAAGGCCAGCTCTGGCAAAGATGGCGGGGATAGCCATTGAAAGCTCGAATATTTTATTCGAATTGCCTTGGCTTGAAAATTGAGAAGATTTAATTCCAACTCACAATTCCTTGATGCCTTAGGATGTGTCCTGTCACCTGACTCCGTGTTTTAGTCAAGTTATGTCATAATCTTCTTTCCAAGTCTATTCCGTACCTCCTCATTAGCTTCTCGACCCCGATATTCTTCTGTATCGCGAAATTTCAAGGGCTTCTATTCTCTTGTTACCTGAATTTCACGTTCCACTTCCGCATAAGACAACACACCAGACAATTACTTTCATAAGAGAGTTCCTAATATTTAAGTCTGCATTCGACGTTAACAAATACTCTAAATCAGGAATGCGTCTGTTACTATTGCCAATATGTATTTTACATCCTCTCAACGTCTGCCACCATCAGATATTTCGCTGCACAAATAACAAAATGCATCTACTGTTTTTAGTGTCATTTCATAATGTAGTTCGCACAGCATCACCTGATTTAACTCTACTGCATTCCAGTACACGACGTCACAAAGGCCTCTATCCTCACCTTATCTGCACACTCCGTGATTCAGTTCGACATTGTGCTGTGCCCTACATCTATTTACAACGGAATATTTTTATCCCAGTATGACCTTTTAGAAAACTTGTTTCATTGGGCAATGCGCTGTTTTCCCGTTTTCGGAGCACAGTTTCTTAGACACTTCTCATCTTTGTCTTAACATGCGCTATCCGGTGAGTCTTACCTTCTGGTCTTTTTATTACGCACTACTTCTGGTAGTTGAAACACTGTTGTGTCACGCCGACAACGCTTTCATTAGTGACTCTACGGAGCCAGAAGTGATTCTGAAGTTAGAATATGACGGCGCTGAGCACTATGGAACTTAACATCTGTGGTCATCAGTCCCCTAGAACTTAGAACTACTTAAGCCTAACTAACCTAAGAACATCACACAAATCCATGCCCGAGGCAGGATTCGAACCTGCGACCGTAGCAGTTGCGCGGTTCCGGACTGAGCGCCTAGAACCGCTCGGCCACCGCCGCCGGCCTTAGAATATGAGGTCAGCTGAATTAACGTCCGGGCGGGGAATGGGCACAGGAAAGTTAAGGTGTGAAACACTTCAGCAGTCATATTGAGAGGTATTTTATTTATAACACAGGGTTTTAAAAGAAATAATTTTTTGTGTTAGCAGAAGAGCCAACACCGTGTTACGAGTGGAGGCCGAAATGCACGCGTTTTAGCTCAAGCAGGCTGGCTTGAGGAGGGAAGAACTATACTGACGTGAGGTCTGGAACATGACAAGGAATGAGAATTCAGAAAGCGGACGTAATTAGTTTGATACTTAACTTTAATCCATTAATGATGAACGTCGCTCTTGACGGTACATGAGTCACAATATTATCTGTTCAGAATACATTCTTGAACATAGTACTTATAGTAACTGAATATGGCGCCTTGCTAGGTCGTAGCAAATGACGTAGCTGAAGGCTATGCTAAACTGTCGTCTCTGCAAATGAGAGCGTATGCGGACAGTGAACCATCGCTAGCAAAGTTGGCTGTACAACTGGGGCGAGTGCTAGCGAGTCTCTCTAGACTAGACCTGCTGTGTGGCGGCGCTCGGTCTGCAATCACTGATAGTGGCGACACGCGGGTCCGACGTATACTAACAGACCGCGGCCGATTTAAAGGCTACCACCCAGCAAGTGTGGTGTCTGGCTGTGACACCACATAATTCATATTTGAGAGGTAGTAGTATGGACCAAAAGAAGAAAAAAATGTCCAGTAAACATACCTTCTAAAATACGTTGTTTAGAGATATGAGCACTTCCTCATCTAATGTGAAACACATCTCTTCTACTTGCTGTAAGAAGCGATAAAAAAGTTTCCGTCCGAAGTTGTTACAGTTCAGAATCGATATGCCACAGAGGCAAAATCGCTGTAGGCATTAAGGCAATGAACCCACCGACGCACCAGTTTGAAGGTACCTGTGTGATAAAACGCTATGTCCTGCAGCGTGAGCAAGTCCTTAATTGTCTGCTGCACATCCTCCTTCGAGAGGAATTGTCGACCCTTCAAGGCCTTTCTTAAGGAGCCGAAGACGAGGTAATCGCGTGGAGAGAGATCATAAGCGTAGAGCGGATGTCCAACTGCCTCCCACTTGACTCAACATAACTTCTGGGGTACGATATTTACGACATGGGGGCGTGCGTTACCATGAAGCAGTAGTACCCCTTGTTGCACCATTCCACAATGTTGCTTTTCGGCAACATGCTGTCCCATACACATACTTTATTCTACCGGTATCTGTATCATGGAGAAGAAGTAAAAACTTTGAGGTTCGCCGATGACATTGTAATTCTGTCAGAGACAGCAAAGGACTTGGAAGAGCTGTTGAACAGAATGGACAGTGCCTTGAAAGGAGGATATAAGATGAACATCAACAAAAGCAAAACGAGGATAATGGAATGTAGTCAAATTAAATCGGGTGATGCTGAGGGAATTAGATTAGGAAATGAGACACTTAAAGTAGTAAAGGAGTTTTGCTATTTAGGGAGTAAAATAACTGATGATGGTCGAAGTAGAGAGGATATAAAATGTAGACTGGCGATGGCAAGGAAATCGTTTCTGAAGAAGAGAAATTTGTTAACATCGAGTATAGATTTAAGTGTCAGGAAGTCGTTTGTGAAAGTATTTGTATGGAGTGTAGCCATGTATCGAAGTGAAACATGGACGATAACTAGTTTGGACAAGAAGAGAATAGAAGCTTTCGAAATGTGGTGCTACAGAAGAATGCTGAAGATAAGGTGGATAGATCACGTAACTAACGAGGAGGTATTGAATAGGATTGGGGAGAAGAGAAGTTTGTGGCACAACTTGACTAGAAGAAGAGATCGGTTGGTAGGACATGTTTTGAGGCATCAAGGAATCACAAATTTAGCATTGGAGAGCAGCGTGGAGGGTAAAAATCGTAGAGGGAGACCAAGAGATGAATACACTAAGCAGATTCAGAAGGATGTAGGTTGCAGTAAGTACTGGGAGATGAAGAAGCTTGCACAGGATAGAGTAGCATGGAGAGCTGCATCAAACCAGTCTCAGGACTGAAGACCACAATGAACAACAACGAATCTGTATTTCCGTAGCCAAAAGCAGAATAACGGCAAATTGGTCCTGTTTGCATCCATTTGTTAATACATCGCTATGGTTCACGTTTCCGCATTTATCCCACTGACGTCGGAAGGATACGAATGTCATACTAATGCCTTGCCTGCATGTCGATGCTTATATACCCGAATCATAGTCGCTCTGCATTGCATATACGCTGTAGCAGCGCCCCCTATAATGCGAACGACCTACAGAAGCAAGTAAACAAATGAGAAAATACTATTATACTGCTGTGAAACACTTGTGAGCTATCGCTAAAGGAGACGGCCTGTATTACTTGTGTCATTTCTCGCATGAAATAATAGACTTCCATTATGCTGGTAAGTGCAAAGACGTATCTAGAACGTAAAAGCATTTCACAAACTTATTAAAACACAATCTGGTTTCAACAGAACTAAAGTGTGCGCTGCACTTACCCAGATCTGTGTGTTTACAGTACCAACACCAATATACGTTTACTGCATGCCCTATTCATGGACGATAACAGCGAAATGTGTCCTCATTTGTTTGGTAAATTGCGTACATTCTTCGTAATAACAAAGAGCTTGCAGTGGAAGAGATGTGTTTCACAACAGCGAAGATGAGCAAGTGCTCATAGCTCATAAGGTATGTTGTTTAGAGCAAATGTTTACCTCTCCGCAGTAGCCCAACCTCATCTCTCTTCTTTTCTTTTCCTCTTTTTCCTGGACTTATCGCATGTCCGTCTAGATATAGCATTTGTCAATGATGGTATGATGGTAGAGAATGGCTGAATGCTCCTCCTGCCACCACCCATTCCCCCCCCCCCCCCCCCCCCCCTCTCGCAGGACGGACTTTGTGAACCTCATTGGCCTGTGTCTAGTGTTATCTCAAGTTTGTCAATATTCCAACTGAAGTTAGAGGTGTCGTAGTGCCATCTATCAAAACACGGAATATTTTGTTCTAACCTTCTGTATAGCGGCTATTTGAGATATGTGAAATGGGCCACATTTCGTGTTGAGCAGAAGTAAAACTGCAAGACCGGATATCTGTTTACTCGTTTCGTGTGATTTCCTATTATGAGAGAGTGCACGGGCAAGAGGAATAATTTACAGATAACTTCGGCAGTGCGGTTAGGTACTGTCTACAAAAAAACGTTCACTCCCCTTGCGCTGAACTTCTCTTCCTCTGAGGCACTCAAGCTTGCCCTGTTATAAAACGACTCATGTTTCTTGTCTGGATGAGCTCAAATAGAACTAGTCGCACTACAGGCACCTAAAGTATGCATCAATAGGTTCGCTCTCAGTTCCAGAGTTTTTAACTAGCTATTTTATTACAACCATATTACGACTCGTTGAAATAACAACTGCAGTGCGGAGTAGCCGCGGGGTCTTGGGCGTCTTGCCACGCTTCGAGTGGTTTCCCCCGTCGGAGGTTCGAGTCCTCCCTAGGGCATGGGTTTGTGTGTTGTCATTAGAATAAGTTAGTTTAAGTTAGATCAAGTAGTGTGTAAGCCTAGGGAACGATGACCTCAGCAGTTTGGTTCCATAGAAACTTACCAAAAATTTCCAAAATTTGCTAATAACAACTGATGTTGCTAGATTTGAGGGAGGGGATCGAAGAACGGGGTCACCGGGCCCCTCGGATTAGGGAACGATGAGTAACGTAGTTGCCTGCACCCTTTCAAAAGAACCATCTCAGCATTTGCCTGAAGCGATTTGGGGAAATCACGGTAAACCTAATTCAGCGTGACCGGACGCGGGTTTGAACCGTCGCCCTCCCGAATGCGAGGCCAGTGCGTTAACCACTGTACCACCTTGTTCCGTGAAATAACAACTACGTCATTCGCAGTCAGTCACGGTTACATTTAATAGCCACATTAACCTGTTACCAGAAAAATTACAAACGCAATGACTGTGAAACAGAATGCTCTGTATCGCACAAATCGGTCTCTTTGAATACACAGCTATCAATCACTAATCATATACCACGCAACGACGATTTTAATTATTCACACAGAAAAACCGGAATTAAAACTTTCAACTTTATCGTTCACCTAGTAACACTTTAAGGCATTCCACGATCGATGTTAGACCATAATTCCGCAAACCTACATCTTTTCGGAGGTCATGTAAACGCATCCGAGCCTTATGGTGGCTGAACCCCGAATTTCTTCTCGACTCCACAAAACAATTCTCTAGCACAAAAAATACAAGCGGATCTTCTATCTTCTGACTGGCTGAAAAACATCGTATCATGTCAGCTATCAGTATTATATCGTCCTGTCTCGCGTCTTTTGCTACGAGCCAATCAAAATATATCTCCCCAGGGCAATTTATTACATCAACAAATTGAGTATGTTTCTTACTTCCGCAGTACCATAAACTGGCGTAATACAAATTACAAATTTCTCCTTAGGATATGAATCATTCTAGCTGTCCAGATATACCGAGTGATCAAAAAGTCAGTATAAATTTGAAAAATGAATAAATCACTGAATAATGTAGATAGAGGGGTGCAAATTGACACACATGCTTGGAATGACATGGGGTTTTTTTAGAACTCTTGCACGAGCGATGAGATAGGCAGCCAAGAGTTGCATTTACTTCACAAGATGGTAATTCAGACTAGTGGCAGTCTAGCGAATGACTAATGATAATCTTCCTGAAGCTACCTGACGTCCGATAAAACAAATGCAGCGATGGAACAATAGGCCAAAGAAGGAACCGTCGGTCTGCACTACGTCCCCAGCATACTATGTTTAGAGCGCCCGGAACGAGAAAGGACTCACTACCAGATTTCCGTCCGATTCCACAAAACCGAAAATCTGGACAAACAAGTCACAGTACAGACCACCAGACAAACTAACAGTAACTAAAACCCCACTCGATGTGTGTGCGACGCAAAACCGAAATGTAACCAAGCAGAATTAGCAACCACACGTCACTGAGGAAACAATCGCAAAGCGAGCCAAAACCAGTGAAGCAAATGAGTGATATCAAATTCATTAGGCACACTGAACTCACTGTGACAACTCTGACGACGGTTGGCAGAACGAAACAAATCTCTTCACTGCTTTATTAATTCACAGTTCAGTAACTAGACCATCTAATCACTGAGTTAAGTGCTTTTTAACACAGTAGGGTCTTCAAGTACTAAGCGGTACGCAGATCCACCAAACTGCACATAATGGAGCGATGATAATCTGTCACAACATCACATACGTACCACGGGACCCACGTGGATTGAAATGCACTCATCTTAAAGCTTGCTGGATCCTGTTTACGACGAGGTCGTGCACCCTTGTGACCACAGCCCTTCCATCCGGCAGTCCATACGTGCTGCCAGCGGTCCCAAAAAATGGTTCAAATGGCTCTGAGCACTATGGGACTCAACTGCTGAGGTCATTAGTCCCCTAGAACTTAGAACTAGTTAAACCTAACTAACCTAAGGACATCACAAACATCCATGCCCGAGGCAGGATTCGAACCTGCGACCGTAGCGGTCTTGCGGTTCCAGACTGCAGCGCCTTTAACCGCACGGCCACTTCGGCCGGCTCCAGCGGTCCCACTGTGTTTTCGTACTGCGCGGACCTGGCTTCTCCTGAGTTCCCAAGAGAACTCGCCACACCACGACCCGGCAAAACAACGACGTCGCCCCAAAGATAGGGCAACAGTTACTACATATCGATAGCAGCCGCTGCTGCCACTAGAGGACAGGCAACGCTTGCCAAACCGAGTGGCCCCAGTCAACGCGAGCAGAAGACAAACAACCGGAACTATGTCAACTAAACGATACCGTCTTGCCTCCAGCAGAGGGCGGAAACCTACAAACAGCACCAACACGAGTCGCAGCACAGGTTAGACTCCTTGTGATTTTATTGCCTGTACGACAGTGACATCACTCGGCCATAGCTGTAATTATTAGGAGGGCTTACTCGAGCCCAGGAGCATACATCTGTCATGGTATAGCAGTGACTCGTCCTGTATACGGAGCTCCTTGCCATCGTAATAGTTCCATAGGTGCGACTCACGGAAACGCCACACCTTACTTCTCAGTCAACACTAACAAACTGTGGCTGCTCTGGAGTAAACGGATTTAGATTTGTGAATTGTATCGGTGTAAATGAAAATGACATAGGGGTGTAATATCGTTTCAATATTAATAAAGCAATTCATTAGAGACGATCTTTGTCATCGCTACACTTTTGCTGTCACAATAACGTGACCACTGGTCGAAAGTCTGAATATCGTCTCCAAGGATAGACGCATACTTGTGATGATCCAATTGTGCCTTCCAGAATAGTGAGATCTTCCAGGGAATGCCAAGAAAACATTCCACAGACCATAACGCTCCCTTCTCCGGCTTGGACCGTTCTGGATTGCCGGCCGCCGTGGCCGAGCGGTTCTAGGCGCTTCAGTCCGGAACCGCGAGACCGCTACGGTCGCAGGTTCGAATCCTGCCTCGATCATGGATGTGTGTGATGTCCTTAGGTTAGTTAGGTTTAAGTAGTTCTAAGTTCTAGGGGACTTACGACCACGGCAGTTGAGTCCCATAGTGCTCAGAGCCATTTGAACCATTTGAATGCGACCGGGCCGTGTTATTATTAATTTTGTGTACCGATTAATTACAGGTTGAGGCGTAGCGCCGTATACCGATCCCGCCTTGGAGGCGGTTAAGTGGGAGATGTGTCTCAGAGCTGGAGAGTGACAGAAGGTGACGCAAGACGGGACGCGCATGTAGTTTATGTATCAGCCGATAGAGGACGATATTGGATAGGGGGACTGTGATTTAGTTTCGATTGTGCCCACTAGAGTGCACTAAAGTAATAGAATGTTTTTCATAACCTGTTTTAGTATTTTCATAAAGTGTCATTATGTCTTTTTGTGTATGTAAAATGTTATAAATGTGTTTTAGCAGTATGAATGATGCGTAAGTATGGTTTAAGGTTAATATGAAGATAATTGTTTAACGAGTTACGTAGTGGGATTTAGTGTGGGAATATTTCGAAGAAGTAGGGATGTAGACAAAGGGGATTTTTGTAGAATAGATTTGTAAAGTAAGTTTACGGTAAAGCGAAAGTTAATTCAGGTATAAATAACAATAGTAAATTACTTTATGTATAAACAAAACTTCAGCATATGAGTTAATTACGTCGGTAAAAAGTGCAATCGTTAGGCTTACTATTTTGCGATTAGTTATTGATGAAAAGCGCGGACTGATGCGGGAGAATGTTGTTTTGCTATTGGTTGTTGAGTAAACCGACCAATGGTAAAGCATTCTTTGCGCGCCTTTCTCTGCTGGTAGAGAAGACCTATAGTATTCTAGAGAGGAGTCGGAGCCTAGCCATGAAACAGTTCGGACGTGTGTAATAGTAGTTCCGATGGAAATGATAAGTTGCCGGGTCTAGCAGTGTTTCATACATCAAAAGTGTGGTAAAGTGACGGCATAATTATTCCGATGGGTGTATAGAAATTTCGGCCTTTTTAAGTGAATTTTGTGACGAGAAAAGAAATATATTCCGCGTGGCGTATTGAGCAGGTCGGCGGCTAAAAAGTGTGACTGCATTAGGTACCGACAGACTTAATATTTGGCGAGTATTCTCAACCAAAAACAATACGTACAGCGTGATCAAAAAGTCAGTATAAATTTGAAAACTGAATAAATCACGGAATAATGTAGAGAGAGAGGTTCAAAATTGACACACATGCTTGGAATGGCATGGGGTTTTATTAGAACAAAAAAAAAAAAAAATACAAAAGTTCAAAAAATGTCCGACAGATGGCGCTTCATCTGATCAGAATAGCAATAATTAGCATAACAAAGTAAGACAAAGCAAATATGATGTTCTTTACAGGAAATGCACAATATGTCCACCATCATTCGTCAACAATAACTGCAGTCAAGGGATAATGTTGTGAATAGCACTGTAAAGCATGTCTGGAGTTATGGTGAGGCATTGGCGTCGGATTTTGTCTTTCAGCATCCCTAGAGGTGTCAGTCGATCACGATACACTTGCGACTTCAGGTAACCCCAAAGCCAATAATCGCACGGACTGAGGTCTGGGGACCTGGGAGGCCAAGTACGACGAAGTGGCGGCTGAGCACACGATCATCACCAAACGACGCGCGCAAGAGATCTTTCACGCGTCTAGCAATATGGGGTGGAGTGCCATCCTGCATAAACATCGTACGTTCCAGCAGGTGTTTATCAGCCAGGCTGGGGATGATGCGATTCTATTACATATCGGCGTACCTCTCACCCGTCACGGTAGGAGTTTTTCTGTCCAGCGCCATCTGTCGGACATTCTGTGAACATTGTTTTTTTTTATTCTAATAAAACTCCATGTCATTCCAAGCATTTGTGTCAATTTTTACCTCTCTAACTACATTATTCCGTGGTTTATTAAGTTTTCAAATTTATACTGACTTTTTGATCACCCTGTATTTTTATAGCTATTACGTTTTCGCGAAATGCAGCACCATAAACTTGCTAACGTGAGTGAAAGGGATAGTGAGTGACTGCGAAAAGGGATAGTCAGTGACTGCGTTAAGACTAGCACGGGCTTGGCAGTGATACTTGTTCACCTAAGTTTCAGAATATATTAATTGAGGACAAAAGTTCCAACCTTTCATTTCGTGTGAAAACTTTCTCCCGAAACGTAGATTTAGTGACTTAATTGCAGCCTGGTTCACGTCGAAGTACAGTAGGTTTCGCTCGGCTTCCCTACTGATGATCTGCTGAGACAATGTTCACAGGTAGGTGAAGGTTCGTCGTAAAGGGACGGAAGGAACCGCGCCGCCGCAAGGCAAGTCGCGGGCAATGGGCCCAGAAATTTATCCTTTGTTGCGCGTTATCTATTTGTAATTTGTCTCCATTCTGAAATATCCGATTGCCTTCAAATTAAATAAACTGCAGTCTTTTGAGGAAACGAGTTGGAGCTTAGCCTGTGCTGCTCTGCGTCACACACTCTCCTTACTTCGTAATGTCTACGTAACTCTTTAGAACCAATAATATCGCTCGAAAAATAGCGTAACTACGATCAGGAAAGGTCGCTGAACAGCCGGTGGATGGAGACGTCGCATCGTCCTCCTTGGAGGCACCTCCTGTCAGTTGGGGGTGCGCCTTCGCCGCCAGCCGCACCTGGGGCTGCTCCGCGGCTGGAACAGACGGACAACTGAGCAGGCCTGCGTCTGGCTGCCCTGCTGGCAGTGTTAATTGACGAGCCGCGCGCCGAACAATTAGAGTTCTGCGGTTGACGGCCGCTGTCAGCCGCAGGCGCGGAAAGCTCCGGCTCCTCGCCTCGCTTCGCCTCTGTGGGTGCCACGAGGACCGCTTGGTCTCGCCAGTCGCTTCGCGCACCTGCCCCCTCCCCGTCGGAAACGATAATATTCTCTGTTAATGAGCGAAGGCGGGCGCCCGGGTGGCGCTGCTGAAGCACGGTCAAGACACGCCCAACTGTCTGTTTCAAGTCACAATTCCGCAAAACCTTTCTAGCACCGGGACGTTACGCTGCCTGCCATTCAAATTGTACACAACGACGGTGACGCTCAAGAAACTTTAAACTGGCATCAACTGCACTACATGCTTGGACATTTAAGTGGTTATCACTTCAGTGAAACTGCGCATAGCAGCTAGAAATAACGCCATTCATATTCTGTATTTTTTTTAATTCTGAAGCTAGCATGAGTAAAACATAGGCAGTGAAAAGTTATCTGCATCTACGTGATTACTCTGTTATTCACAATAAAGTGCCTGGCAGAGGGTTCAATGAACCACCTTCAAACTGTCTCTCTACCGTTCCACTCTCGAACTACACTTGGGAAAAACGAGCTCTTAAATTTTTCTGTGCGAGCCCTGATTTCTTATTTCATTGTGATGATCATTTCTCCCTATGAAGGTGGATGCCAACAGAATGTTATCACAATCGGAGGAGAAAACTGGCGATTGGAATTTAATGAGAAGATCCTGTCGCAACGAAAAACGCCTTTGTTTTAATGATTGCCACTCCAATTCACGTATCATGTCTGTGACACTATCTCCCCTATTTCGCGGGCCGGCCGGCTTGGCCGAGCGGTTCCAGGCGCTACAGTCTGGAACCGCGCGACCGCTACGGTCGCAGGTTCGAATCCTGCCTCGGGCATGGATGGTTGTGATGTCCTTAGGTTAGTTAGGTTTAAGTAGTTCTAAGTTCTAGCGGACTAATGACCTCAGCAGTTAAGTTCCATAGTGCTCAGAGCCAGTTGCACCATTTTGAACCTATTTCGCGATAATACAAAACGAGCTGCCCATCTTTGTACTTTTTCGATGTCATCCGTCGGTTCCGTCTGATGCTGATCCCACACCGCACAGCAATACTCCAGAATAGGGGGGACAAGCGTGGTGTAAGCAGTCTCTTTAGTAGGCCTGTTGCACCTTCTATGTGTTCTGCCAATGAATCGCAGTCTTTGGTTTGCTCTATTCACAATATTATCTATGTGATCATTCCAATTTAGGTTTTTTGTAATTGTAATCCCTAAGTATTTAATTGAATTTACAGTCTTCAGATTTGTGTGACTTATCGCGTAATCGAAATTTACCTGATTGCAGTTAGTACTCATGTGAATAACTTCACACTTTTCCTTATTCAGGGTCAACTGCCACTTTTCGCACCATACAGATATCTTACCTAAATCATTTTGCAAGTCGTTTTGATCATATGATGACATTACAAGACGGCAAATGACAGCATCATCAGCAGACAATCTAAGACAGCTACTCAGATTGTCTCATATGCCGTTAATATAGATCAGGAACAATAGAGGGCCTATAACACTTCCTTGGGGAACACCGGATATTACTTCTGTTTTACTCGATGACTTTCCCTCTATATCTACGAACTGTGACCCTTCTGACAGGAAATCACGAATTCAGTCGTACAACTGAGGCGATACTCCGTCAGCAAGCAGTTCGGTTAGAAGACGCTTGTGAGGAACGGCGTCGAAAGCCTTCTGGAAATCTAAAAATATGGAATCAGTTTGACATCCCATGTTGATAGCACTTATTACATCATGAGTATAAAGAGCTAGTTGTGTTTCACAACAACGATATTTTCTGAAACCGTCCTGACTATGTGTCAATAAATCGTTTTCTTCTAGGTACTTCAGATTGTTCGTATACAGTATATGTTCCAAATCCCTACTGCAAATCGACTTTAGTGATGTTGTTGTTGTGATCTTCAGTCCTGAGACTGGTTTGATGCTACTCTATCTTGTGCAAGCCTCTTCATCTCCCAGTACCTACTGCAACCTACATCCTTCTGAATCTGCTTAGTGTATTCATCTCTTGGTCTCCCTCTACGATTTTTACCCTCCACGCTGCTCTCCAATACTAAATTGGTGATACCTTGATGCCTCAGAACATGTCCTACCAACCGATCCCTTCTTCTGGTCAAGTTGTGCCACAAACTTCTCTTCTCCCCAATCCTATTCAATACTTCCTCATTAGTTATGTGATCTACCCATCTAATCTTCAGCATTCTTCTGTAGCACCACATTTCGAAAGCTTCTATTCTCTTCTTGTCCAAACTATTTATCGTCCATGTTTCACTTCCATACATGGCTACACTCCATACAAATACTTTCATAAATGACTTCCTGACACTTAAATCTATACTCGATGTTAACAAATTTCTCTTCTTCAGAAACGATTTCCTTGCCATTGCCAGTCTACATTTTATATCCTCTCTACTTCGACCATCATCAGTTATTTTGCTCCCTAAATAGCAAAACTCCTTTACTATTTTAAGCGTCTCATTTCCTAATCTAATTCCCTCAGCATCACCCGACTTAATGCGACTATATTCCATTATCCTCGTTTTGCTTTTGTTTATGTTCATCTTATATCCTCCTTTCAAGACACTGTCCATTCCATTCAACTGCTCTTCCAAGTCCTTTGCTGTCTCTGACAGAATTACAATGTCATCGGCGAACCTCAAAGTTTTTATTTCTTCTCCATGGATTTTAATACCTACTCCGAATTTTTCTTTTGTTTCCTTTACTGCTTGCTCAATATACAGATTGAATAACATCGGGGAGAGGCTACAACCCTGTCTTACTCCCTTCCCAACCACTGCTTCCCTTTCATGTCCCTCGACTCTTATAACTGCCATCTGGTTTCTGTACAAATTGTAAATAGCCTTTCGCTCCCTGTATTTTACCCCTGCCACCTTTAGAATTTGAAAGAGAGTATTCCAGTCAACATTGTCAAACGCTTTCTCTAAGTCTACAAATGCTAGAAACATAGGTTTGCCTTTCCTTAATCTTTCTTCTAAGATAAGTCGTAATGTCAGTATTGCCTCGCGTGTTCCAGTGTTTCTACGGAATCCAAACTGATCTTCCCCGAGGTCGGCTTCTACCAGTTTTTCCATTCGTCTGTAAAGAATTCGTGTTAGTATTTTGCAGCTGTGGCTTATTAAACTGATTGTTCGGTAATTTTCACATCTGTCAACACCTGCTTTCTTTGGGATTGGAATTATTATATTCTTCTTGAAGTCTGAGGGTATTTCGCCTGTTTCATACATCTTGCTCACCAGATGGTAGAGTTTTGTCAGGACTGGCTCTCCCAAGGCCGTCACTAGTTCCAATGGAATGTTGTCTACTCCCGGGGCCTTGTTTTGACTCAGGTCTTTCAGTGCTCTGTCAAACTCTTCACGCAGTATCGTATCTCCCATTTCATCTTCATCTACATCCTCTTCCATTTCCATAATATTGTCCTCAAGTACATCGCCCTTGTATAGACCCTCTATATACTCCTTCCACCTTTCTGCTTTCCTTTCTTTGCTTAGAACTGGGTTTCCATCTGAGCTCTTGATATTCATACAAGTGGTTCTCTTATCTCCAAAGGTCTCTTTAATTTTCCTGTAGGCAGTATCTATCTTACCTCTAGTGAGATAAGCCTCTACATCCTTACATTTGTCGTCTAGCCATCCCTGCTTAGCCATTTTGCACTTTCTGTCGATATCATTTTTGAGACGTTTGTATTCCTTTTTGCCTGCTTCATTTACTGCATTTTTATATTTTCTCCTTTCATCAATTAAATTCAATATTTCTTCTGTTACCCAAGGATTTCTACTAGCCCTCGTCCTTTTACCTACTTGATCCTCTGCTGCCTTCACTACTTCATCCCTCAAAGCTACCCATTCTTCTTCTACTGTATTTCTTTCCCCCATTCCTGTCAATTGTTCCCTTATGCTCTCCCTGAAACTCTGTACAACCTCTGGTTCTTTCAGTTTATCCAGGTCCCAACTCCTTAAATTCCCACCTTTTTGCAGTTTCTTCAGTTTTAATCTACAGTTCATAACCAACAGATTGTGGTCAGAGTCCACATCTGCCCCTGGAAATGTCTTACAATTTAAAACCTGGTTCCTAAATCTCTGTCTTACCATTATATAATCTATCTGATACCTTTTAGTATCTCCAGGGTTCTTCCATGTATACAACCTTCTTTTATGATTCTTAAACCAAGTGTTAGCTATGATTATGTTGTGCTCTGTGCAAAATTCTACCAGGCGGCTTCCTCTTTCATTTCTTAGCCCCAATCCATATTCACCTACTATGTTTCCTTCTCTCCCTTTTCCTACACTCGAATTCCAGTCACCCATGACTATTAAATTTTCGTCTCCCTTCACTATCTGAATAATTTCTTTTATTTCATCATACATTTCTTCAATTTCTTCGTCATCTGCAGAGCTAGTTGGCATATAAACTTGTACTACTGTAGTAGGTGTGGGCTTCGTATCTATCTTGGCCACGATAATGCGATCACTATGCTGTTTGTAATAGCTTACCCGCATTCCTATTTTCCTATTCATTATTAAACCTACTCCCGCATTACCCCTAGCGGATTACTCCTACTTCCCTTTTTGGATATTGGTGTGACTTGAGCAATTTTCCAGTCTTTAGGTACGGATCTTTCTGTGCCCAAGTGGTTGCATATAACTGCTAAATATGGAGCTATTTTATCAGCATTGTCTGAGAGGAACCTGACTGGTATACAATCTGGACCGGAGGCCTTGCCTTTATTAAGTGATTTAAGCTGCTTCGTTACTACGAGGATATCTGCTTCTATGTTTCTCATCTTGGCAGTTGCTCTGATTGGAATTCAGTAATATTTACTTGGTCTTCTTTGGTGAAGGAGCTTCGGAAAACCGTGTTTAATAATTCTGCTTGAGTGGCACTGTCATCAGTGAGTTCACCGTTGTTATCGCGCAGTGAAGGTATTGATTGCGTCTTGCCACTGGTGTGCTTCATGTATGAGCAGAATCTCTTTGGGTTTTCTGCCAGATTTCGAGACAGAATGTCGTTATGGAAATTATTAAAAGCATCTCGCATTGAAGTACCCGCCATATTTCAAACTTCTGTAAAACTTTATCAATTACGGGGATTTTGCGTTCTTTTATAATTTGGCGTGCTTTTTTCGCTTTGGGTACCATGGGGGTCAGTAGCATCACTTATTAATTTATGTGGCGTAAATCTCTCAATTACTGTCGATACTATCTCTTTGAAAACATTCCACAACTTCTCTACATTTACATGTTCAGACCGGAAGGAGTGAAGACTGTCTCTTAAAAAGGCGTTATGAGCATTTTTATCAGCTTTTTTAAATAGATATACTTTGCGTTTCTTTTTGATGGTTGTAGGTGTTACGGTATTCAGCCTAGCAGCAACAATGTAGCTATGGAAAGAAGAAGAGGGTTGCTCGAGATAGTCTAACGTGGAGAGCTGCATGAAAACAATCTTAAGAGTGAAGACAACAGCAACATATTCTGTATGTCATGAAAGATTGCGCAGCTGGTTTCTCTTTCAGTCACCGTATTTTAATGCTGTTTGTGAGAAGATCGAGTTATGGCTTCGTGTAAGGACGGAAAACGTCTATCAGCATGCGTCGAAATTCTACAGCGACAGGATAGTGGTCTGTAGAGACTCTGGTTTAATGTTCCACGATGTTGGTGCTCACGTTGATTAGGGTTCCACAACTGTCATCCGATTATGGCATAGATGGGATTCAGGAGGGCATACTTATAGCCATAAAGGACTTTTTTATGTGGCTCGGAAAACTTTTCCGGCATAATAAATATTGGTTGTACTCATATCGGATCTCCATCCGGAACGTATCGTCATCTGGACCACGACGCAAGGGCAACCACTTGTGTCTCATCATCATAATTTTCTTTTGGCCTTCGTCCCGCTTCAATGCGGGATCGGCCGTGTTGCTATGGATTTGGCGGTGTCAGTGGCATAGGGTGGCCGGCTGCCCTTTCTGTCGCCACCCCGAATCCCTGGGACGGAAATAGTGTACCCCAACTGTCTGTGTCTAGTGTAAGCCATGAAAGAGTGCAAAGGTTTTCAAATGTCTGCGAGTCGTGTAACTGAGGCGGAACATGGGGACCAGTCCAGTATTCACCTAGCGGGATGTGAAAAACCGCCTAAAAACCATATCCAGGCCCCCGTCGTTAAGCCGCCGGACGGATTCGATCTGGCGCCGGCGCTCCCACTCGAGTCCAGAAAGCAGCGCATTAGTGCTCTCGGCTACAGCGGAGGGTCCACTTGTGGCTCATCGCACAACGTTTTATGTCCTTCAGTAAGACTATGTTCCGCCACAGCAGATTTTTCTGTCTGAAATAAACGCGTGTGGCGATGATGATCCATGCAACCATCCTCGACTGTACGAATCGTTTGTCCAATATAGACTCTCCGGCAATGGCAAGGAATCTTGTTGACCTAGAGCTTTCTCAGACTCAAATCATCCTTCAAGGTGCCCAGCAGGGCTCTGGTCTTAGCTGGCGGACGGAATACACTTTTAATATCAATTTTTTTAAAAAAAATTCTATCTATTTTTGAAGATATGCGAACACCATATTTCCAATTCTCTGGTTTTTATTCAGCGTTTGAAGAGTTTGTGTCTCAATCCCACGGATTTGCTCGCTAGTTTTGATGATGTGTCTCTGTTTACCAGAGTTCCTCTTGACGTTTCATTGCAGTTAATTGGGGAAAAATTGGACGAAGAAACAACTAAGCTTTGTTGCCATTTGTTGACGTCGACGTATTTTTTATTTGCTGACAAGTACTTTGAACAAACTGATGGAGTGGCTATGGGGAGTCCATTATCCCCATAGTCGCCAATTTGTTTATGGAAAATTTTGAGGACATGGCACTGAAGACAGCGTTCTTAAAACCAATTTGTTTCTGGAGATACGTAGACGATACGTTTACGGTATAGCCACGTGGGCGAGATGCTCTGAACCGTTTCCTAAATCATTTTAACTGTCTGCGTCCCAATATCAAGTTCACGATGGAAGTTGAAAAGGATGGAAAATTTCCGTTTTTGGATGTCTTGGTCTACAGGAGGGATGACGGGACATTAGGACATAGTGCTACCGTAAGCCCACGCATACAGACCGATATCTTCATGCATCAAGTTGTCATCCATCGTACCAAGGCAACTGCGTCCTACGTACATTGGTAAAAAGAGCTTACGCAATCTCAGTTGCAGATAGCTTGACGCAAGAACTGGACCATCTAAACGCTGTGTTCACGCAGAATGTTTATACTGACAATCAGATCCATCGTGCTCTACATATTGTACCTTCGCGGGAACCAAGAGAAGATAAAAGCAAATTGGTAGCAATCCTACCTTTTGCGGGGAGTATATCTTCAAAAATAGCTGGAATTTTAAATAAATTTGATATTAAAAGTGTATTCCGTCCGCCCGCTAAGACCAGAGCCCTTCTGGGCTCAGTGAAGGATGATTTGGGTTTGACAAAGCCTGGGGTCCACAACATTCCCTGTCATTGCCGAAGAGTCTATATTACGCAAACGATTCCTGCCATCCAGGATCGTTGCGTAGAGCATCATCGCTTCACGCGTTTATTTCAGCCAGAAAAATCTGCAGCGGTGGAATATTGTCTTACTGTAGGACATAAAATTTTGTACGATGAGACACAAGTGGTTGCCCCTGCATCGCGGTATTGGGTCTGTGTAGTGAAAGAAGCCATTGAAATGCGGGTATCTGAGAATATTATAAACAGAGATAAGGGCTACCCTTTAAGTAAGAGTTGGAACCCTGTTCTGTTTAACATTAAGAAACAATGATCCTTGTCTCGGTCTTCAAAAAATGTCAAAAGCGTTTGATATCGATTTACTGTTTCTGCGAGCTTTCACCACCGGTGCGCAGTTGTACTTGTCACTAGAGGGCAGTTATGTTCGCGCACGAGCGGTGGACCCACGGTCGGTGTATAAAGGAGAGTGTTTGATTTCAGTTCCGGCGAGATAGTTCGACAGCCTACTCACCTGAGGATGGCGGCCAGGTGGCCCGCCGAAATATTGTGTCCAAATGACGATATGTTCCGACTCGAGACCAGATATGAATAAAACAATACAAGTATATAGTTAGATCGTATCGTGCCTACTGGCACTTCCCCTGCAACTGTAGCCACGCGGCAGTTTGAAATATGTGTCTCCCTATGCGTAAAGATAGAGTATAGTACTGTCTACCTCCATCAGATGATGTTGCTGCTTTCCATAGGTGACACACTGTAGCAGAACTTGTTTCGGCTTGCGAATAGGCTGGTGAACATCGACAAGACAACATGGAAGCCGACAATCATGAGCAATGATGGGCAGTGTGATCCCTCTGGAAGAAGGGGGTGACTGCTTCAGACATTCATAAGAGGTTAGTAGCCACGTGTGAGGAAACAGCACCAAATCACAGATCTTTATTTCGTTCAGTATCAGAGCTGAGACATGGTCTCTGCTGAAAAATACAAAACCACTGGGTGTCCAGCAACTGCATGCAAACCAAACTATTTCCAGTTAGTCAGTGACTTGATAATAGGGCACACGTGATTCATGTTTGATGAAATACACGAGGTCTGTCATGGGGAACGATCTAAACCGTTATCCGTGAAAATTTCGAGATGAAGAAGGTGTGTGCACAACGGGTGCTCAATTCCCTCACCTGTTCACAAAAACAAAAGTGGGTGGAGAAATACCAACAGCTGACGCAAATGTGCAGTGCAGATCCAGCGGATTTATTTGAGCGTCTCATCAACATCGAAGAGTCATGGTTCTTCCACGAGACTCCTGAAAAGAACCGACCATATATGGAATGGAAGCATCCTGGGAGCCCTCGATCAAAAAATCACGACTGAAACTATTCGTGCAGAAGCAAACATCTACCGTGTGTGGTGATCTTGGAATCAGGAAGGGATACGGCTGGTGGACTGGCTCCATTCCAATACCACCCTCCACAGTGATCGTTCACTACACCAACTCGGTTGGCGCTCCCCCCTCCCCCTCCCAAAGAATGGATCGTTGCGCAAATACGATGGCAAACGTACGTAGACATTGGCAGGAAATATCTGTATTCGTATATCAGTATTCGTATGTTCAGTAAGTGTAAGCAAATACATATTGTACTGCCAAATCTTTTTGAACGCCCGATGTAAGTAGCCCTATGCGCTTTGTGCCTGAGAGAATACATGTGTTGACGGCCGAAGTGGCCGTGCGGTTAAAGGCGCTGCAGTCTGGAACCGCGAGACCGCTACGGTCGCTGGTTCGAATCCTGCCTCGGGCATGGATGTTTGTGATGTCCTTAGGTTAGTTAGGTTTAACTAGTTCTAAGTTCTAGGGGACTAATGACCTCAGCAGTTGAGTCCCATAGTGCTCAGAGCCATTTGAACCATTTTTTCAATACATGTGTTGTTCGCTCAGCAGTCCAGTTTCGTACAGCCACATTACACATCTTGAATCAGAAAATGGCCTTGTTGGCACAAAGCCGAGTATACTTATCAACACTAGGCCTTGAGAGCAATTTAAATTTTTAAATTTGTTCAATAATTACAAAATATCGAAAACGAAATTTTTGTTGTTCCTGGTAACCGTTAGGTAATCCGCAACTGGAATCAGATGACCGTTTCAACCCGTTTAGCAACACAGATCTACGTTCTTTATTATATCTGCTCACATTGGAATGTTAACTATAAACAGACCCTTTGGTTAGGTATAAGAGAGCACTTGAAGGCCCTAGTCCTGCCACATAAAATAAATACATAGAAATAAACGTAAGTAAATAAGTGAAAGGTTTCGACATAATTGCTTAAAAAAACTGGACTGCTGAATATAATAAGGAAGTAACGATTGTGTTTATGTGGAATTAGCGACATTGGGGACGACGGAGGAAGGTCACGCACTAGAACTCGCACTTTAAATGAACGTAACCTTCCTCATTTCGGCGGAAGCTTAAAGCGTTCACCGTGCAGATGTGCACCGTGCACCGTGCAGATGTGATCTGTCCGCCAGAGAATGCAGTCTTGTCCCAGAAACAGAGTCGCGCCGGCTGAATATTCATGACATCTCGCGCGACAACGACACGGTCCTCGTCTTCCTTTGCAACAAATATCGACAATAATATTTTTAACGCTACACAAAGATGAATAATTCATCGCCGCATGTATTAAACATGACGCGGCATTCTTTCGCGCATTTAGGTTCCTTTCAGTGCTCGACGACCCTCTTACGAGAGACGCAAGTGTTTGTCCGCGACGCCGGAAAGGACGACTGCAGGTGCGGCCCAGTCGATAGGGGGCTTCCCCGGTGACGGCGGTCGAATATGGCCTTTCCCGACAGCCCCTCTCCCTCTTCGTCTGCCCGCGGGGAGCGCTTATCAGTAATTCATTCGCGACCCCGCTTCCGGAAGCCGGCCACCCGCAAAGCCCGTACACCTTTGATTCCCAACGTCGCTGAAACCGTATCAATTATTGGCATCGCCCAGCAGGTCTCCACTGGAAAAACTCACCAACACGGCAATCTTTCTCTGCGCGTTTGGCGCGATTTTCTGCGCAGATATTTCTTAACGCTAGAGAGGGCATAAAGAGAGGCGACTTCCACTTTCTACACGGTCCAGAGACGTCAATGTGACCACTTGTCAAAAGCCTGAATAACCAACTTTTTGCAGCATGGACCGCTGCGAAACGTGCAGGACGATAGTGTGATCTTGGAAGGTACTGAAAGGAATTTAGGACTATGACGACTGCAGTGCCTTGGCCATCTGCGCTAGGTGACCCTACACATTCTCGATTGGGTTTGAATCCATGGACTTTGGTAGCCAGGTGAGAACGGAAAACTCATTCTGCTGCTCTTAGAATCACGCACGTACACTGCGAGCTGTACGACACGTTGAAGCGTCCTGCTGGTAGAGGCTATCGTGACGACAGAGTACGCGAAAGAACTTGTCCCCCTTCTAACAGCCGTGTACCGCAAGTCTGTAGGGGAACGGAAGGTTCCAAATGATAGGAAAAGAGTACAGGTAGTTCCAGTTTTCAAGAAGGGTCGTCGAGCAGATGCACAAAACTATAGGCCTATATCTCTGAAATCGATCTGTTGTAGAATTTTAGAACATGTTTTTGCTCGCGTATCATGTAATTTCTGGAAACCCAGAATCTACTCTTTAGGAATCAACATGGATTCCGGAAACAGCGATCGTGTGAGACCCAACTCGCTTTATTTGTTCATGAGACCCGGAAACTATTAGATACAGGCTCCCAGGTAGATGCCATTTTCCTTGACTTCCGGAAGGCGTTCGATACAGTTCCGCACTGTCGCCTGATAAACAAAGTAAGAGCCTACGGAATATGGTTCAAATGGCTCTGAGCACTATGGGACTTAACATCTATGGTCATAAGTCCCATAGAACTTAGAACTACTTAAACCTAACTAACCTAAGGACATCACACAACACCCAGTCATCACGAGGCACAGAAAATCCTGACCCCGCCGGGAATCGAACCCGGCAACCCGTGCGCGGGAAGCGAGAACGCTACCGCACGACCACGAGCTGCGGACGCCTACGGAATACCAGACCAGCTGTGTGTTTGGACTGAAGAGTTTTTAGAAAATAGAACACAGCATGTTGTTCTCAATGGAGAGACGTCTACAGTCGTTAAGGTAACCTCTGGCGTGCCACAGGGGAGTGTTATGGGACCACTGCTTTTCAAAATATATATAAATGACCTAGTAGACAGTGTCGGAAGTTCCATGCGGCTTTTCGCGGATGATGCTGTAGTATACAGAGAAGTTGCAGAATTAGAAAATTGCAGCGAAATGCAGGAAGATCCGCACCGGATAGACACTTGGTGCGGGGAGTGGCAACCGAACCTTAACATAGACAAATGTAATGTATTGCGAATACATACAAAGAAGGATCCTTTATTGTATGATTATATGATAGCGGAACAAACACTGGTAGCAGTTACTTCTGTAAAATATCTGATAGTATGCGTGCGGAACTATTTGAAGTGGACTGATCATATAAAATTAATTGTTGGTAAGGCGGGTACCAGGTTGAGATTCATCGGGAAAGTCCTTAGAAAATGTAGTCCATCAACAAAGGAGGTGGCTTGCAAAACGCTCGTTCGACATATATTTGAGTATTGCTCGTTAGTGTGGGATCTGTACCAGGTAGGGTTGACAGAGGAGATAGAGAAGATCCAAAGAAGAGCGGCGCGTTCCGTCACAGGGTTATGTGGTAAGCGTGATAGCGTTACGGGGATGTTTAGCAAACTCAAGTGACAGACTCTGCAAGAGAGGCGCTCTGCATCGCGGTGTAGCTTGCTGTCCAGGTTTCGAGAGGGTGCGTTTCTGGATTGAGGTATCGAATATATTGCTTCCCCCTACTTATACCTCCCGAGGAGATCATGGATGTAAAATTAGAGGGATTTGAGCGCGCACGGAGGCTTTCCGGCAGTCGTTCTTAAAAAAAAAAAAAAAAAAAAAATATTTCACATGGCTCTGAGCACTATGGGACTTAACATCTGAGGTCATCAGTCCCCTACGACTTAGAACTACTTAAACCTAACTAACCTAAGGACATCACACACATCCATGCCCGAGGCAGAATTCGAACCTCCGACCGTAGCGGTAGCGCGGTTCCAGACTGTAGCGCCTAGAACCGCTCGGCCACTCTGGCTGGCACTCCTCCTTCCCGCGAACCGCGAACCATACGCGACTGGAACAGGAAAGGGAGGTAATGACAGTGGCACGTAAAGTGCCCTCCGTCACACACCGTTGGGTGGCTTGCGGAGTATAGATGTAGATGTAGATGTAGAAAGAGAGAGAGAGAGAGAGAGAGAGAGAGAGAGAGAGAAGAAACTGCGTACAGGGTGCAGGGGTGAAATGGCACCAAGGATAGATGCACTCTTGTGTTCATGCATTGTGCCTTCCAGAATGACGATATCACCCAGGGAGTGCCACTAAAACATTCCGCGGACGAAAACGCTCCTCCTCCTGCCTGGAACCTTCCATTTGTCCGATGGAGCAGAAAGCGCGATTCATCTGAAAAGGCCATCTGCCGACACTCAGGGGACGTGCAGTTGCGGTACCGGCATGCAAATTCCAGCGTTCGTCGCCAATGAACAGCAGTCGGCGTGGACGCATAAACCAGAAGCCTGCTGTGGACTTCCACACACAGCAACGTTCGCTGAACAGACGCTGATAGCCGTTATTGCTAGCCCCTTGGTTCATGTCGGCCAGTCAGTTGGTGAAAAGTTGAACGTCTATTCGCCCACACACATCTCCGCAGCCGTCGTTCACCCCTGTCACCTATGGCCCTTGATGCACTACAGTTGCCCCAGTGTCGGTTGTGAATGGCGCCATTTTTCCATGCACGGTATTCTTCAAGCAAGTCAGCATGCGAACAGTTTACGATCTTAGCCGTTTCGCAAATGCTTCCGCCGTTGGCCAGAAAGCCAGTGATCACGACACCCACTTCACTGCCCCCTCCCCTCCACCACCGACATACCTTGTATACCCTCCACTGTTAAGTTATGCCGCCTGCCGTCTGTGAGTGGTTATTACACGCCGTTTGCAACATTAATGTGATTGGACTGTGTATAATGGTGCTGGGAGGGAACAGACTGGGTGAATAGAAGCGTAGGCGATGAAGGAGGTTAAATGTCACAGTTCTTTATCTAACCTTAAACAGGCTTAGAGCGGCCTGCCTACAGGCGACAGGTTTTGAACCCTGCACCCACGCCGGTGAGGACGCGCCGCTGCCAGCTCTTCTCGAAGAGGCAGTCCAGTAGCGAGCAGCCGACAGTGAGAAATCGTAGTCATCAGATTACCAACTTTGCCGGCTGTGGCTGCGATTTCAGTCACATCTAGGTCGCAAGTACACACTCACTCACTCACTCACTGGTCATACCGGACTCGAGAGTCCATTACCGCAGCAACGTATTTTCGCCATGTGTCCCTGTCTTGGGCTATTTCCTTCCATTCACCTTCAATGCCTAGGCTCGTCAAATCAGCCTTCACATTGTCCTCCCATCTACGCCTCGGTCTCCCCACAGGACGTTTTCCCTCTAAGTGCCCTACCAGTACTCTGCGCGCTGCCCTGCCCTCATCCATTTGAGCTACGTGACCCGCCCATCGCAGCCTACGTGATTTAATAATACTGATTATGTCAGGGCTTGAATCGAGTTCGTGAACCTCTTCGTTATGCAGTTTTCGCCACTCTCCGCTAATGTCATCCCTTTTTGCTCCGAAAATTTTCCTCAAAATTTTGTTTTCAAATTCTCGAAACGGCTATTCATTTTGCACAGTGAGAGACCAAGTCTCACACCCATACAGCATAATTGGTAGAATAATAGCTTTGTATATTCTAATCTTTAAATTCCTAGACAATATCCGTGATGAAAGTAATCTATTCAGTGAGAAGTAGCACGCATTTCCCACCTGTAATCTCTTCTTCAGTTCGGATTCAATCTCATTTCTCGAAGTGCTGTCCACGCCTAGATACTTAAATGTGTTCACTTTTTCAAGCTGCATGTCTCCAACTCTTAACATTTCCTGATCTACTACAGTTGGCATTCTAGTAGTAACCAGGTATTTAGTTTGGTCTTCACTTATCCTTAGACCTTCACTAGCCATGATTAACGCATTCGTATTTGCTGTTACAGATTCTTTCCTATCGCTAATGATATTTAGATCATCTGCATACCCTTATATCTTAATATTTACATTTATCTCCACACCCTCTGAATTATCTGCTGCCATTCGTGCAATATATTCTAGCACTAAATTAAAAAGTAGCGGAAACAGGGCATCTCCCTGCTTAAATCCGTTCTTTATTACAAATTCTTCTGACTCCAATTTCCCCACGCGTACTCTACCTTTTGTGTTTTACAAACTCGCTTCTATAAGTCTAAATTGCTTCTTTGGTACTCCAAGTTCCAAAAGAATTCTGTACAATTTTGATTGCAATACTGAATCATATGCTTTTGTAAAATCTATGAAAGGTCGCAAGTAGCAAATAACCGTAGAATTTAACTTCGACGCCGTGTGCTATCTGTCAGCCAAGTCCGTACTTCTTTCTAAGAACCTTCTGTCACGCTATCGAGTCTCGCTGTGATTTCAATGGCAACTAGAATTCGCATGTAGCAACTAAAAGCAGTGTTTACCGTTCAACGCCATGTTGACCTACGTTCGTAGTTGCTCCAAGAATTTTGCGTCCAACATAGTGGGCATATAACCTACGTCTGGTGGAAGAAATGAATCAAGAAGTTAACTTGTTCATAAAAAAGAATTACACTCGCTGTTTTACCTGGAAGCTGCACCGATGCATTCAGTATGTGCATAATCGTACATAAACTACGAAAAATGCAAAAACGCATCTAGGGGGTCCACTAGGTAAGTAAAAGTGCAAGGCAAATTCAGAAAACTATATTAGATAATGGGAATTGTACTGATAAAATACGCAAAATGCAAGAGGGGTGAGGTGAAGCAACTTCTGCCGAAAGTTTAACAGCACCGGTAGCGTATTCACAAGATCCATATTTTTATCAACACTACAACACACAGGTAAATTATCATCACAAACTTTTTCTTTTCCTTTTTCTTCTTGTTAGTCAAATTTCGAAACTTTCTGCACTGACAGGATATGTGCCCTCCCTTCTAACAACAATGTGTGAACAAAAAACAGACACTGTGCGAACAGGCCGTGAAGGCCAAAAACTACCGACCGGCCGCCGTGTCATCCTCAAACCTTACACGTCATCTGATGTGGATACGGAGCCGTTGTCAGTTTACGTTACCAGTGCCGCTACTTCTTACCCGAGGAGTTCCTCAATTGGCCTTACAAGGGCTGAGTGCACCCCGCTTGCCAACAGCACTCGGCAGACCAGAACGGTAACCTGTCTATAAGCGAGCCAAGCCCGACAGCGCTTAACTTCAGTGCTCTAACGGAAATAAGTTTTACCACGGCGGCAATGAGTGTACAGCGACGCTCAGTAACAATAGCATTGAATGTGTTAACTCCAGACATGCTCGCAAGTGTATGGGACGACTTTATCCAATTTCTGAATTTTTTTGATTCGTCCAGTCAATGGAAATTTGAACACTGTGAAAAGGAAAAAAGAGACTTTGATTCTAAACGCAATAAAAAGATATCCCTTCACATGTGCATGCACATTAACGATTTACCTGCGTCAAACCGGATGGTTCTTTTGAAAGTAGAAACTCTCTAGTGCTTTTCGTAACTAAAAATTGACCCCCATGCCTTCATTCATACAGCAACAATGCATTCATCCAACTGGCCCGCCACAGAGTTCAGTGGCGCACTTTCTGGGTGGACGCAGTCACTGGAAGGCTTCCATCTGGAGGCACCCGTATTTTTAGCATCCGCAGAATTTCTCTCGCCTGTCCAACTTCCCGGAACTCTTGTTTCTCCCCTCGACCTTATTCGCCTCGGCACAAAAGCGCCCAAATCTGCGGCGTTAATGTGCTCTGTTGAATCCTTTGGCACTTGATTAAGTAGACAGCGTAGGTCGAGCAAAATTATTTTTAGCAAGAAGCCGAGTTCTATGTTGCTAAGTTTTAACTCTTTGCTCACTACCAATACATTACAAAATATTCGTTTACAGCAGCGAGTAAAAAAAATTAGAATCATGTGCTTTGTTTACCACGCATGGACTTAAAAGAGACTAGAGGATACCTGCTGTTGTAAGAAGTCGACCTCGTACTCTGAACATGTGAAAACATGTTGCAGGCGTTTTATATTATAAGCGGGCGGTCTTAAAGCTTCTGTTCGAGGGCGTTGCTGGAGCGTATATGCAACGCAGTGCGACACCGATGCGTGTATACAGGGTGTTACAAAAAGGTACGGCCAAACTTTCAGGAAACATTCCTCACACACAAATAAAGAAAAGATGTTATGTGGACATGTGTCCGGAAACGCTTAATTTCCATGTTAGAGCTCATTTTAGTTTCTTCAGCATGTACTGTACTTCCTCGATTCACTGCCAGTTGGCCCAATTGAAGGAAGGTAATGTTGACTTCGGTGCTTGTGTTGACATGCGACTCATTGCTCTACAGTACTAGCATCAAGCACATCAGTACGTAGCATCAACAGGTTAGTGTTCATCACGAACGTAGTTTTGCAATCAGTGCAATGTTTACAAATGCCGAGTTGGCAGATGCCCATTTGATGTATGGATTAGTACGGAATAATAGCCGTGGGGCGGTAGCTTTGAATCGAGACAGATTTCCAGAACGAAGGTGTCCCGACAGGAAGACGTTCGAAGCAATTGATCGGCGTCTTAGGGAGCACGGAACATTCCAGCCTATGACTCGCGACTGGGGAAGACCTAGAACGACGAGGACACCTGCAATGGACGAGGCAATTCTTCGTGCAGTTGACGATAACCCTAATGTCAGCGTCAGAGAAGTTGCTGCTGTACAAGGTAACGTTGACCACGTCACTGTATGGACAGTGATACGGGAGAACCAGTTGTTTCCGTAACATGTACAGCGTGTGCAGGCACTATCAGCAGCTGATTGGCCTCCACGGGTACACTTCTGCGAATGGTTCATCCAACAATGTGTCAATCCTCATTTCAGTGCAAATGTTTTCTTTACGGATGAGGCTTCATTCCAACGTGATCAAATTGTAAATTTTCACAATCAACATGTGTGGGCTGACGAGAATCCGCACGCAATTGTGCAATCACGTCATCAACACAGATTTTCTGTGAACGTTTGAGCAGGCATTGTTGGTGATGTCTTGATTGGCCCCCATGTTCTTCCACCTACGCTCAATGGAGCACGTTATCATGATTTCATACGGGATACTCTACCTGTGCTGCTAGAACATGTGCCTTTACAAGTACGACACAACATGTGGTTCATGCACGTTGGAGCTCCTGCACATTTCAGTCGAAGTGCTCGTACGCTTCTCAACAACAGATTCGGTGACCGATGGATTGGTAGAGGCGGACCAATTCCATGGCCTCCACGCTCTTCTGACCTCAACCCTTTTGACTTTCATTTATGGTGGCATTTGAAAGCTCTTGTCTACGCAAACCCGGTACCAAATGAAGAGACTCTTCGTGCTCGTACTGTGGACGGCTGTGATACAATACGCCATTCTCCAGGGCTGCATCAGCGCATCAGGGATTCCATGCGACGGAGGGTAGATGCATGTATCCTTACTAACGGAGGACATTTTGAACAAATTTTAATGTCCCCACAGAAAATACCCTCTACCACGCACCAATTAATCATTGTCAATCAAACCATCCACATTCATTCACTTTGGGAAAGTATCTGATCTGATTTTCTCGTAACATATGAGGCGACGGCTCGACGACGCCAAAGTATTTTCTAGTGCGTTCATTCTTTGAAACAACAGAGATGCATATATGCATTCTCCATGGTTGTTAGAGTGGTAACTAGGACAGCTTCTGGAGTATCTGTTGAGAGATTGAGGTGTTTCTGAGAGATACATATTCTGCTTTTCTTCTCGCTAAAGCGAGCCAATTAACATTTGTGCCGCTAGCGGTTTGTTTGAAGAGAAAGAGACTGTAAACGGAAAATAATTAAGACCTGGAATTACCGGAGATCTGGACATGTAATGGAGATGGATTGAATACACAATTTCCTTCATAAGTAAGGTTTGTGACTTTTTTGTTCTGGAGTGAATGAACGAATGAGTTTTTTCTGAATCATTTGATGGCCCTGTAATTAGTCGGGAAGTTTCAGCTGTGTCGAAGAGAGCCTGCAATTACTGAGTCTGTGTTAAATCGTCCAAAAAGGCTTCGTACACATCTGGAATTCGCAATCTTTCGTAAAAGGAACAAATTGTCCACACGATTGATTCTCCCGACTGAATGCAGTGTTTAACATTAAAAAAAAAAATGTTAAAATTTCCTGTAACAAAGTGTTTGAAGTCACGTTGGTACGTTCTGTTGCTGTGTGTTTCCATTCCATGATTAACGTGATTTGAAGAGAAGTAATAAAATGAGCTCTAACATGGAAATTAAGCGTTTCCGAACACATGTCCACATAACATATTTTCTTTCTTTGTGTGTGAGGAATGTTTCCTGAAAGTTTGGCCGTACCTTTTCGTAACACTGTGTATAAGCACCAACATGTAGGCAGGGGATTAGTATGGCATTCATGTCTTTCCGACGTGCGTGCCGCCGGCCGCGGTGGCCAAGCGGTTAAAGGCGCTACAGTCTGGAACCGCGCGGCCGCTACGGTCACAGGTTCGAATCCTGCCTCGGGCATGGATGTGTGTGATGTCCTTAGGTTACGTAGGTTTAAGCAGTTCTAAGTTTTATGGGACTGATGACCTTAGAAGTTAAGTCCCATAGTGCTCAGAGCCATTTGAACGTGTGTGCCGTAAATGCTAAAACGTGAGCTATACCAATATTATTACCAAATGCGTCCAAGTACGACCAACGTGCTGTTATCCTTCTCTTGGCTGTCGAAGGACAAACAGCAGTAGGCATCCATAGGATAACGAAGAACGTGTATGGGGCAGTATGTCTATCGAAAACCACCATCGTGGAATGGTGCTCGACAAGGGGTAGTGCTGCTTCAGATAACGTACGTCCCCATTTCCTAAATGTCGAAACGTAGAAGTGGGCGGCATTCGAGCACCCGCCCTACAGTCCTGATCCTCCCCATGCTATTATCACGAATTTAATCGCTTGAAAAAAGGCTTTGGAGAGTTGAAGATTCCTATCGGTGGAAGAAGGGCAGCAGACAATTGCCGACTTCTCCACGCAATGGGACACGGTGTTTTGTCAAAGGCGTATCTTCAACCTAGCGCCTCTGTGAGATGATTATCTCAGTATTCACAACGATTTTGCGTGATTGGAATACCGATTCTGGACTGTACGGCCTGCGAATGGAAACGCTTTGATCGCCCTTTACAACAAGAACCATTTTGCCAATAGAGGACTTCTCGGTGAATGGCACTGATGAATTCTTCTCGAGAAAGCAGCCGTATAACATGTTGGTTTCGGAGCGACGTTACGGCAAGTTTGTTACTCATCCTGTGGCGAAGACTGACAAGTGAGAAACTTGTCGAAACGTCCTTCTGAAACGAACGTGTGGATGATTTATCGGGTAGATGAAAATGGAGCTGACGTGACCCTAACCAGAGTTGTGTAATAGAGGAGGAGGAGATTAGTGTTTAACGTCCCGTCGACAACGAGGTCATTAGAGACGGAGCGCAAGCTCGGGTGAGGGAAGAATGGGGAAGGAAATCGGCCGTGCCCTTTCAAGGGAACCATCCCGACATTTGCATGAAGCGATTTAGGGAAATCACGGAAAACCTAAATCAGGATGGCCGGAGACGGTATTGAACCGTCGTCCTCCCGAATGCGAGTCCAGTGTGCTAAACACTGCACCACCTCGCTCAGTATAGTTGTGTAATAACGCTGTACAGGTACTGAAAGTATTGAGTTGAATATGAAACATTGCTGCTACTTGTACTGTACCATGAAATCTTATTTGGCAGCTAGAACTGCTTGTTTGTTTGACATCGTAATTGTTTGAAAGTGCCTGTTAGGAACTACTACAACTAATCACAGATTATATTCAGATCCTAAAACCAACTATAGGCGTAGAACCAGATGTAAACGTAAATCTTTTTTATATCAGATGCTCTTCATCTTGGGTAAGTCTGAAGTAAGTTGCTGAGATTCAGGTCATTTATTCACGAATTTCCGAGGCTGGTTTTGGGCCAAATGCACAACTTCAACGGCAAATCTTAGTATTTCGAAACATTTTAAAATTTTACGTTATAGATAGTGGGTTTACATTATCTCCCTAGCTTCTGGCCCCAGCAGGTTTGCAGACGGTTTCGGGTTTCAAATATAAATACGTATCTCTGAAGTGATTCTGCATTCTTTGTGATGACTAGAACATGAGCGCGTCCTTCATCAGAAAATCAATATGTAACTCCAAAAACAAGTGCAGTCTATAGGCGGGCTTAGCTATGAAAATGGATACATCTAATTAAAACGTCCATTCGACGGTGCTGCAATAGTTAAAATAGATTTTTTAATCATCATTGTAACTGAAAGATATGCTTCTGCAGCCATCGTGGAGAATTTAATTTCTTATTTCCGAAAAATATGTTTTACTGACTTTTTTGGCAAACGTTCTTTGGCATCTCCATCGCGATTATGAAGCCCTCAGTAACGGCACATGAACATTAGTTAGTAGTCTAAAGACAACACAGAATGGTGTGCGCCATTAGCTGAAATGTGGTCGCTCACATGTCTAAATGAAGAGCGCATACTCCAAGTACGTAGAATTATAATACTGGGCGGTTGCAGTAGCACTGATTCAGAGCAACGTGCCTGTTTGAAGATTTCCATCATTCTGTGTTTTTTTTTTTTGGAAAGAAAAAAAAAAAAGACTGGGCTTACCTTACGCAGTCCTAACAAAGGACGTCATTATAAATAATGGCGGCGAGATACCTGGGCTTCAGGCCAGCGTCAAGCTGTAAATTAGACCAACGCATACGTCACGCTCTGGAAAGGGCGTCGTTAATGGGAACGGCCTTCGCTTCTGGGGCTGTTTCATCATCTGACGTAAATGACCCGTCAGTGAGGGGCGTTACAGCGTTAGGACTGCGTTCCGAACCGCGTAACTGTTTGTAAAGAGCCTTCCTACAACTGAGCCATTCCCTGCAACAACGTAACTGAAATTCGAATGAGCCAGTAATTCCTACGTGTTACAATATCACGTCAAATATTCTGAAATCGCAATATTTCGTTTATAGTTGACTGAAATTTAGTCCGTGTACGAGTTTTTAAAATGTTTAATGCTCTGTACCTCGTTGACAATATATTTCAGGTAAGTCGTTGTTCCACAGAAAACCTCAATTATGGAGGATCGTATCTGTTGCTGAACTGACATATATACAACTATAGCTGAAAGATTTGGTTTCTGTGAAAGATCTGTGAGAACGGCTGCTGATTTTTTAATGCTGATAAATATGAAAAACGATCATTCAATATTCTAATACAGTACTGATGGTATGCTGCCTGACAGTACGTTGGTTATATACACTGGTGTCCAAAATTGAAGCAATAATCCTCTATTTCCCCACCTCGTGTCTAATTCACGATATAATCGTACAAACTGTCAACAGATGCCCGTATGATCGTGTCCTGCATGGAAGATAGCATTCTGGTCAACGGACGATCACACCAACGACGACTTCAGGACATCAATCAAACGGGGTAGTCCCGCATCCACAGTCGCTGTGTACACAGTCACAGACGGTGCGGTAAGGCAAAGAGAAGACACCCACCAGACTCTCTGTGGTGGAGGACCATACGAAGAATGGAACCAGGACAGTCGCAAACTTATGTGGCCCGATGGGTCAATGTGAATCTTTTTGTTGTTTCTCGGATGTGACGACAGTTTACAGAGACCGAAACTGTAACCCGAAGACCAGGGAAGGACCGAAAATATGTTACATTAGAATGAGAGGACCGTTATTTGACTGTAAGACACTCTTCTCAAGCATTTTCAGAAAATCCATGTGAATCTTTCGACAATTTTGGGGAAAATTACGTAGAACTGTCAATACATATCGTGTGTACGCTCTTAGTGAACACATGGAGGTATCCACCAATAGCAAGCCAAAGTACTACATACAAGAAGCGCGCCGGTTCCTGTAGTCAGCTCCTGCCCAAACAGATGGTGAGTATCTTTGAATGCTCGAGTTTAAAACCAAACCTGACGTAGCTTCAACATCAAGAAAAATGTGCACATGAAGAGGACCGTTGTGTGGCGATGCAGGTCACCTGGCTTTGTCCCACTGTCCTCAGCTGAAGCGTCAGTGAGTGAGGTGTGGCCATCTGCGATCCAGCGACGATCAGCGGTTGACCGATCATTTTTCACTATGGCTCCCAAACACTACCCCGGTGACGTAGAATCCACGTCACAAGGCGTTCAAAAAAATGTTCAAATGTGTGTGAAATCTTATGAGACTTAACTGCTAAGGTCATCAGTCACTAAGCACACACACTACTTAACCTAAACTACCCTAAGGACGAACACACACAGACCCATGCCCGAGGGAGGACTCCAACCTCCGCCGGCACCAGCGCCGGAGCATCATCAGAACAAAACAGCGTTCATCATTTATTTATTTATTTATTGTTCCGTGAGACCAAATTAAGGAGAAGTCTCCATGGTCATGGAACGAGTCAATACATGGAATTATAACACGATAGTAGGAACAGATAAAATGAAATATAAAAAACATATTCAGGCGATAAGTCTTAAGTTTAAATAAAGAAAATCAACAATGTAACACTGGAATTAGCTTAATTTTTTAGCTCTTCCAGGAGCTCCTCGACAGAATAGAAGGAGCGAGCCATGAGGACACTCTTCAGTTTAGACTTAAAAGAGTTTGGGCTACTGCTAAGATTTTTGAGTTCTTGTGGTAGCTTATTGAAAATGGATGCAGCAGAATACTGCACTCCTTTCTGCACAAGAGTCAAGGAAGTGCATTCCACATTCAGATTTGATTTCTGCCTAGCATTAACTGAGTGAAAGCTGCTAACTCTTGTGAACAGGCTAATATTGCTAACAACAAACGACATTAAAGAAAATACATACTGCGAGGGCAATGTCAGAATTCCCAGATTATTGAATAGGGGTCGACAAGAGGTTCTCGAACTTACACAACATATAGTTCGAACAGCCCGTATTTGAGCCAAAAATACCCTTTTTGAATCAGCAGAATTACCCCAAAAAATAATACCATACGACATAAGTGTGTGAAAATATACGAAGTAGACTACTTTTCGTGTTGAAGTGTCACTTATTTCAGAAACTGTTCTAATGGTAAATAAAGCAGCATTTAGTTTCTGAACAAGATCCTGGACGTGGGCTTTCCACAACAACTTACTATATGTGCTGTTTGAGGCTTTCCCGGCGCTGCATCTGCTTGATAGGTTCCCAGGACTTACGCCGGATAATATTGTAGAAGCCGCACAATATTTCAGCGAGACAACTGCCCGCCATCTTCAGGTGCTACTGTCGCGTGCTACTGTCGCGCTGTAGAAGCCGCACAATATTTCAGCGAGACAACTGCCCGCCATCTTCAGGTGCTACTGTCGCGTGCTACTGTCGCGTCCGAACGCCTAGGAACTTGAACTGTTCCGTCTCGCTGATAATATGCCCATTCTGTCTGATCAAAATATCGGTTCTTGTTGAATTGTGAGTTAGAAACTGTAAAAACTGAGTCTTACTGTGATTTAGCATCAAATTGTTTTCCACAAGCCACGAACTTATTTCATGAACTACATTATTTGATACTGTTTCAATATTACACACAAGATCCTTCACTACCAAGCTGGTGTCATCAGCAAACAGAAATATTTTTTAATCACCTGTAATACTAGAAGGCATATCATTTATATAAATAAGAAACAGCAGTGGCCCTAGCACCGACCCTTGGGGAACGCCCCACTTAACATTGCCCCATTGGGACTGAACATCACTACCACTCTCAATATTGCGGAGAATTACCTTCTGCATTCTGTTCTTAAAGTAAGAGGCGAACCAATTGTAAGCTACTCCCCTTACTCCATAATGGTCCAACTTCTGCAGTAATATTTTGTGGTCAACACAGTCAAAAGCCTTCGTCAAATCAAAGAAAACACCTTTTATTTAATCCGACCAAAACCTCACAGAGAAAAGAGAATATAGCATTTTCAGTTGTTAAACCATTTCTAAAACCAAACTGTACAGTTGACAGCCAATTATGTGAATTTAAATGCTCCAGTAACCTTGTATATACAACCTTCTCGATAACTTTAGCAAACACCGATGGCATAGAAATAGGTCTAAAATTGTCAACATTTTTCCCGTCTCCCTTTTTATAAAGTGGCTTCACTACCGAGTACTTTAATCGGTCAGGAAACCGACCACTCCTAAAGGAAAAGTTACAGATATGGCTAAGTACTGCGCTAACATACATAGAACAGTACTTCAGTATTCTGCTAGATACCCCGTCATATCCATGAGAGTTCTTGGTCTTTAGTGATTTAATTATTAACTCAATCTCCCTCTTGTCAGTATCATGGAGGAGCATTTCAGGTAACAGTCTCGGAACACTGTTTTCTACGAGCGCTATATGATTCCCTGTTGGGACTAGGTTTCTATGTAGTTCACCTGCTATATTCGGAAAGTGATTATTAAATACTGTACATATACGCGACTTATCAGTAACACGGACATTCCCACTACGCACTGACTCCATATCCTCGACCTGTCTTCGCAGACCAGCCACTTCCTTTACGACTGACCATATGGTTTTAATTTTATCCTGAGACTTAGCTATTCTATCTGCATACCACATACTTTCTGCCTTCCTAATAACATTTTAAGCACCTTACAATACTGTTTCTAATGGGCTGCTGCATTTAGATTTTGCCTGTTTCTAACGTTTTGATATAACTGCCACTTTGTTCTACAAGATATTCTTATCCCTCTAGTCAGCCACCCAGGCTGCCTGTTTGTGCTAGTACCCTGTTTTGAACGTTCTAACGGAAAGCAACTTTCAAAGAGCACGAGAAAAGTCTTGAGAAAAGCATTATATTTATCATCTACTGTATCAGCGCTATAAACATCTTGCCACTCTTCTTCCTTGATAAGGTTTACAAAGGTCTCTACAGCAACTGGATCAGCTTTCCTAAACAGTTGATGACTATATTTAACATGCGTTGCATCACAAAAATCTTTTAGAGTTAAAATTTGTGCATCATGATCTGAAAGGCCGTTCACCTTTTTGCTAACAGAATGCCCTTCTAGTAATGAGGAATGAACAAAAATGTTGTCTATGGTTGTTCTACTGTTCCCTTGCACTCTCGTTGGAAAGAATACGGTTTGCATAATATTATATGAATTAAGGAGGTCTACCAGCATCCTTTCCTTGCACAATCACTTATACGATTAATGTTGAAGTCACCACATATAACTAACTTTTTGTATTTCCTATATAGTGAAGCAAGAACCTCCTCTAGCTTTAGCAAAAATGTTGTGAAGTCTGAGTCTGCACTGTATATTATGGTGCAAAAGACATCTATGACAGGTGGCAGCACTGTTACCAGCTTTCAACGACTTAGTGCAAAAGCTTGTTGTCAGTACTGCACAGAAGCCCTAGTAGCCTACAGCTACGCGATTATCTACATACGCGTGAATTATATGGCAAAAAAATAAGGTAAGAAAAATCAGAAAAAAAAGGAATATAACTATTACACCAAATTAAGCGGATAACTTAAGCCAGCACAGGTATGGTTCAGCTTACACTACTATCTCGTGACTACAATACTCCTCACTGTGAACGCAGAACATCGTGGAATTGCGGTAATTGTACTTAATAGACATGGAATTGAACGCGAGTATCACGGGGAAGTTGAATATTCTGGCGAGGACAAACTAAAACCCAACATACCAACCTCAAAATCAAACAAACAATGGCGTATAAGCAAAAACGAAAGAGATAGGAAGTAGTACAGAAACAACAGAAATCGCACTACTCACGTAAATTCATGAAACGTAACGAAATGTGAAATCAAATACTAGACTTCACCTAAAGATGTCAATTCTAGATGCCGATTGCGCTGTTTATTATTTTTCGCGTTTTTGCAGTAAGTCAGACCCGTGCTTTTTTTTTAGGATTTTCATTTTTGGCATGGCTCTATGTAATTGAGCTATGTAGGTCAATCCTAAAAATCGATTCTGCGTTCTGTATTTTACCGTGATTTGTACTCTGCGCGTATTGCTATTTCGTTAAGGACTTAAATGTTTTGTCTCACGGGAAATATTCGATTCAACTTGTGTGTTTTCGCATTTTTTTTGTTCGGTTTATCCTGGATGAAGTTGTGTGAGCTGTTTTTCAATTATGTAGTTGTCTTGGAATGACCTTAGTCTTATGGTCGTATTTTTAGTTTTTCCCCATCCAAAACTCCATAATTTCCGCTGTTTGCACGTTATTTTCAGTTTATTAGGTGACTGAAATACTTCGTACATTTTTATGTTTGTTTTCGGCCGTAATTTCTATTCTACGTCCTTCTGTCTATCTTGAGGTTGCCATCTTGAAGGATACAAGCGGGCTGTTGTTAAACGATATCTGTAGTTGTCTTAGTAATATAAACTTTCATGTTTAGATCAGATTTTTCGTCATGGGTCAAAGTAGATGGCTGGAATCGAACCTTGCACTAATCATTCATTCTCCTCATATTTTGGTCGTCCAGTGAATGAACCAGAGCCTTCGATACCACTATAACTGGTTAACGAGTACAGACTTTTACTCAGTATCGAACTCTGCAATTGAAGAATTAACAATACCCTCAAAATAGCTTTAATATATTATACAGCACTTTAATACGTAAAACTCGTTGTATTTACAAACGCTGAACAAACCACAACCTTATATCTCACAACCAAAAATAGTATGAAGTTCCGGAATCTTCTGATGATGATTCGTAGTGCGCATCCCTTTATTTGACACTAAAATCAGTCAGAAGAGTGAAACACCAAAAGGGAAACATCATGTGTTCCAAGATGCACTATCCAGCTGTAACATTCATCCCCTCTATTAGTCATGACAAGTTTTTGTACCTAGAATCTCGTAAAATCTGCATAGTAGATACTGGTCCATAGCGTACTAACAACTCATCTCTGACATTTTATATCATCTTTAAACTTCCTTTAACTTCAATAAATTACTAACATTTGCCTTGCGGGATCGTTGTCTTTTATGTACATCCTTTCTGAACCTGGTTACCCTGTTGAAAGCTAGTTCTTGAGCCACTGTTGGCTAGCTAGGCCTACACTGCTTACAGATACCAGAATGAAAGGTTAAGGAAAACAGTAAAACAGGAAGCCTTGCAGAGTAGGATAGAAATATCAAGGCTAAGACGGTATGGGCACTTTAAGAGAATGTAAAACAAGAGGATTCCCAAAAGATACACGCAATGGATATGCGAAGGAAACGACCAAGAGGAAGAGCGAAGTATAGATGGCTGAAAGGTATGGAAAAGTGTGTTGAGAAAAGGGGCCAGGACTGGACCGGAGTGAACACAGAAATATGGTAGGCGAACAGGACAAGATGGCGAGGCTTATGTTTTAAACAGACCTAGCCTAGGGCACGAAATTGATGATGATACTGATGATGACGGCAAACACTGTCATTTAATGTCTTCCTTTTCCGTTAATTTAATTTTTTTTGTAACTCATTATCATTACCTTAATTTTTTATTTCTGAAAACAATATTTTCTTGTTTTAAGGAGAAATTTATATACTCACATGTGAAATTGTAAAATGTACAATCAGTTTTTAAAATACTAGGCAAAAGGTCTGTAAATATGCAATAAATGAAATGAAAATGAAAACTACGACTGGTATCGAAAACATCACTTGACCTATATAGCTAAGATGAATAGCCCGATACCAATACAGAAATCCAGAATCCGATAGGTATACTGAAAGTCAAAAAGATATAAGCATGCGATGACCAAAAATCGAGGCAATTAACGAAAAGAGGAATCGACAACATCAGTTGATCTATTAAGTTCAACTGAAAATCCAGATACGATTAACGGTGAAAATCGTGGAACTAATGAGGCTTAGTAATATTTATATCTCAGATGGTTCACATTAAGGCTGACCTGGAAATGATGATTTACTTTATTCTACCGCTCTGGACTCTGCTATCCACCCCTGCCTCGAAAATTCTGGTAAATATCTTAGATTACATTCAATTAATAATTTTGTTTTCCTTACATTTTACGTTAAAAGACTCAGTCTTCCTTGGAAAGTTCGCCCTCATTTCAGAAAATATAAGAATCTAAAAAAAATAGACATTCAAACGAAATTCCAAATTCGTGTAAATCATAATCACTGTTTATGCCCGTTACCAGGACAACCAAGGAAAATTGCTTAAGCCCTCACTGATTAGGAGCGTAAACTTGTTATCTTCTCTTCAGTTGTTCAAGAAGTTAAACTTGTGGATCTAATAACTGCTCACAAAATCACAATTCACAACGCTCTCTGCAAATCTAATACAGGCTACAAACCACAGTATCAGCAGAAACAGCTAGCGTCCCCAAGCAGAACAATCCAAATCTCTACACACGGATAACGTCAGCTGCCGCAACATACAGAATTTGCCCACCTAAGAAAAGCGTTCGTCTAGTTAAAATAACGCAAGATGTTCGAAATACTGAGAAAAATACTAGTAAAACGGGTAATACACACGTGCAAAAGCCAACCGGCAAAAAAAGTAAGACCAATATCGATGTGCTCGAATTAAAAAGTGCGTAAGACAAGGATGTAGTCTTTCGCCCCCACTTTTCTATCTATACATGGAAGAAGCACGGAGGAAATAAAAGAAAGGTTCCATAGAGGGTGAAAGGATATCAATGATAGATTCGCTGATGACGTTGCTATTCTCACTTAAAGTGAAGAAGAGGAACTGCAGGACACGTTCAATGGAGTGAACAGTCTAATTAGTATAGAATATTAAGAGGAAACCGAATAATGATGAAAGAAACGAGCAGAAGCAGAAATGAAATTAGCGAAAACTTAACATCAAAATTCGTGACGACGAAGTACATCTAGTGCAGAAATTCTGCTACCTTGGTAGCAAAATAATGCATGACGGGTGAAGAAAGGACGACATACGAGTAAGAAGAAGTCAAGCGCAAGCAAAGAGGGTATTCCCAGCCAAAGGAAGTGTGTTAATAACAAAGGTAAGCCTTAATCTGACGTGCTAATGCATGTCTGAAACTCAGCATTGTATGGCAGAGAATCATGGACTGTGCGATAACCGGAAAAGAAAAGAATCGAAGCTTTGCAGACGCTGTATTATAGAAGGATTTTGAAAGTTAGGTTAACTGATGTGATAAGGAATTAAGAATCGGCGAGGAAAGGAACGTACGGAAAACACTGACAAGAAGAAGGGAGAGGATGATTTGAAAATTGTTAAGACCTAAGAGAGTAGATTCCGTGCTATTAAAGGTCGTTATGAGGGTAAAACTGGATGGGGTAGACACAGACTGGAATGTAGCCAAAAACTAATTAAGAACGTAGTGTGCAAGTCATACTCTAAGATGAAGAGGTTCGGCAAGAGAGGAATTCGTGGCAAGCTAATTAGGAAAAGGACTGATGACTCCAGGAATACACTCTAACATAAAAAAGTGCGACAAAGGAATTATCCGAATGAGACGGAAATCGATAGATGTGATGTAAGTTACAGACAAACAAATGACTATAATTCAGAAAAATGAGATTATTTATTCAAGAGAAAGATCTTCACAAATTGGTCAAGTGAATAACGCATTTGTCAACCTCTGGCCCTTATGCAACCAGTTATTCGGCTTGGCTTTGGTTGACAGTGTTGTGAGATGTCCTGATGGACATCGTGCCAACTTTACAACTGCCAAGTTAGATCGTAATAATCGAGAATAGGTTGGAGGGCACTGTCCATGAAACTTCAAACGTTGTACACTGGTCAGAGATCCAAGCGACCTAGCTGGCCAAGATGGGGTTTGGCAAGGACCAAGATAAGCATTAGAAACTCTCGCAGTGTGCGGGCAGGCATGAATTACCTTGCTGAAATGTAAGCCCAGGATGGTTTGCCTTGAAGGGGAACAAAACTGGGCGCAGAATATTATCAACGTACCATAGAAATTCTTCCAATCCATATGTGGCAAACAGCAAACCAGTGCTTAACAGTATTGGTTAAAAACAGTCTTGGTTGCAATTTTATTTTTTTTATTTTTCAACGACGCGTTTCGCCTTATTTAGGCATCTTCAGGTTATATTTTCTAGATGGATGCGAGAGGCATCAAGATCTGCATAACTCGTTCCCGTTCACAGGAGTGAGTAACCCAGTATCTAGAAAAGATAACCTGATGATGTCTAAATAAGGCGAAACGCGACCTTGAAAAATAAAAAAAAACTAAAATTGCAACCAAGACTGCTTTTTACCTATACTATAATCAACGTACCGCTCTGCTGTAAGGGTGCTCCGGATGACAACCAAACGTGTCACCTGTTACGAAAAGAGATTTCACACCAGACCATCATTCCTGGTCATCGGAGCATATGGCGGGCGACAGTCGATATTCAGGGCGCCTTCAGATACCTCTTCGCTGGTCATCTGGGCTCAGTTAGAAGCCGGACTAATCACTGAAGACAATTCTGCTCGTCAATGAGACTTCAGGCCAAAGATTTGTCTGGAGACGCCCCAGACAGCGGTGGAATACTATGAATAACGAACGTAAAAAGTTGGGAATGTGGTGAAGTGGGTATCATGATTTTAAAATAGGGAGAACGGGTAAGTCATTAACTCAGGATGGGAAACTAACGAGCACAAGCTGGATCAGTGTTGCCTAAAAGATTAGCAACTCCCCATTCCTCGTGCAAGACGTTGTTCCGGAACGCTTGGCTGCTTTGTGGGCTTCACGCTTTTAGACTAAGCTATCAGGCTGCCAATAACAGGCGAGAGCGTAGCAAGGTCTTCGCGCAGTCTTAGGGGTGAAACGGCGGGTACATCGATAACTATCGAGGCGGAACGTACCCCAGCCATGCGAACTTAATAAAGCAACCGGCAGAAAATTTAGTTGCGCCGCTGGTGGAAGCCAATTATTGGAAAGCTTGCGCGACTTTGCAGGGACGTGTTTACATTCTCCCGTCAGCGGACTTGTTTCTCGTAACTTCTACGAATTGGGAGGGGAAGTAAAACTGTTGGGAATTTTACAAATATTTCCTAACATATCCAGAGCTTCGATGTTTTGATCGGCCAGAGATTTGATGGTGCTCTCTAGTGTTGAATGTCACTCTTCTCACTAACACCTCGACGAATGTGTTGTAAACTTCCGGAGTAAAATGTATTTCACTGGTTTGGATTGTATTCTGAGACACGTGTTTCCGATGTGGAGATTATTCTTTACTATAGTCAGAGACTACGAATATATATAAGAGCTGAACGAAGACAGCACATACGCAAAGACTAAGCAATAAAAACTTATCTACTCCATGACAAAAAGTAAAATATAATTTCGAATTATCAAAAGCGAATAAACACGCTATGAACACAGTCAGTGTGTAATGTTACTCGGCGTAATGGTTTCTGGTTTTTAAAATACAGTAAGACATAACGCCGCATTCCTTAAAAGCATTAAATACGCTACAAAAACAGGCAATGTGTAAAGTTATTTGTGTGTTGTTTATGTACCATACCGATTCAATGAATGTACTGTAAGGTGCAGTATATAACGCCAAACGACTGTTTCTGTGTTTCCGTTCTTCGGATTTGTGGCTGGTTCCTACTGTCCTAATATCAGGTAAGATTAGTAGGATAGTTGTCCAAATATACTGTTAAAGTGACGTTTATTCAATGCACTAACTCTGATTCGAAAGGAAGGAGTCGCGGCTTTGAAGAAACCATCTCAGCATTCGTCGGAAATGCCTTTTTGGAATCACGGAATGAGTAACTTCTCAAATACGAGCGCTCTACATAATCCGATCGGTTGCGAAATGGAAACCTCAGTGAAAATTAAATATGTTATATTTGCAACACTTAGCAACATCTAACTACTTCTCCACGTAATCGCCACTCCGACTTAGACATGTGTAGTGGCATCGTGGTACCAACTTTCTAATACCATCACCACAGAAGTCAACTGTCTGTGCGTTCCGTCAATCCTCAACCCTAGTCTGCAACTCGTTTTCTGTGTCAAACTCCTATCATCGTAGCCTGTGTACTTTTCAACAAGGAGCTGAAAATCAGGGGGAATCGAGTTTGGGCTATATGGCGAATGATCAGACACTTCCCAAAGAAAACACTGCAGGAGCATCTTTGACGAGGCTGCAGTGTGCGGCCGAGCAGTCTCATGGCTCTGGCTCTGAGCACTATGGGACTCAACTGCTGAGGTCATTAGTCCCCTAGAACTTAGAACTAGTTAAACCTAACTAACCTAAGGACATCACAAACATCCATGCCCGAGGCAGGATTCGAACCTGCGACCGTAGCGGTCTTGCGGTTCCAGACTGCAGCGCCTTTAACCGCACGGCCACTTCGGCCGGCAGTCTCATGAAGAAGTACGATGACTGATAACAATATTCCTCTTCACATGTTTTGCATTGCCCCTCATCTACGATTTTATTGAATGGCCTGACCCAGTCGCTGCAAAAGATCATCGTTGACTCTCACTTCCTTCAAAAATGGTTCAAATGGCTCTGAGCACTATGGGACTCAACTGCTGAGGTCATTAGTCCCCTAGAACTTAGAACTAGTTAAACCTAACTAACCTAAGGACATCACAAACATCCATGCCCGAGGCAGGATTCGAACCTGCGACCGTAGCGGTCTTGCGGTTCCAGACTGCAGCGCCTTTAACCGCACGGCCACTTCGGCCGGCTCTCACTTCCTTCCTTGACCGTCTGCACCATGAGTGTCTGTACATCCTGCTTCAAAGTTCCTGCACCATAGCCTCACTTTACTGTCACACGTGACAGATACGTTATGTGGGATACATGACATCAGGCACAACCCATCAACAAGATGAATCGAATGACAGCATGAACTTACACTTCGCGGGAGACTACTGTTCTAGACATGTTTATGCGCGGGTTTTGCACTCAGAACTGAAACACGTGACGTGACGCGATCGATTGGCACACTAGAGACACTCCACAACACATCGACTGTAGTTTTAATTTCGCGGCTAATCAGACCTTGAAGAAATAAATAAAAATACACCTCGTGAAAGCTCGTGGCCTCCATTAAAACAACGCTTTGCCGTGTTCAAAAATACAGTGGAATTATTCAACAGGCTACGTGAGGATATAATGAAGAAAGTTAACAGTTTTATGTGACTTTAATAAATTGCTGATGACACAGTGGAGGCTTTCCTGGACGGAATTTGTCACTTCAGTGAATTTTGTTTCATGGTCACTAGACCGTTGTCTAAGGCATATGTCTACGCCTGACGTTCTGCCTACTAATGCTGGAGACATCATAAGAGGCTATAAAGGGTCGGGTAAAGGTTATACATTTCCACAAGCTCAGCAAGCCGAACATATCCAAGCAGAAGTGGGGTCGTGACGTCATCAGACCAGTGACTGCGATTGCAGAGTTGCACCGACCTATGTTATGGAGCTTCTATTGATGAAGAGTTGGTTACGTTGTTTTCTTTAGCACTAAAGATCGTAAGTTATCTCAATTAAATATTTCCACTTTTCTGTTAAAGCATTAACATCCGGCTTAAGGAACACCAGAGCAACTGTTGTCTGGAGAAAATGAATAAATAGGCAATACCAGATCGTTCGATGTAACCAGGGAAACCCCAAAATCGTTTGTTTCATACTGTGATTTTATCAGGATCCAGTCATTACTATCTTAGGCTGTATAGAGAAGCCGTAGAAATTCAAAACCACGGAAACTGTTTTAATTGAAAAGAAGAAGAATTGAAATATAGACAAGTTTAAGCAAAGAACGCCTACTGTTAGCTGCTACAGCGTCCATGACGTACATCGGTATGACTCTGCGATCTCAGGCAGCGATATGATGACGTCACAATCTGATCTTTACGTGCATGCTATATGAATTTCCGCATGCTGAGCTTGTTGGAGTTTGAAAAAGGCATCTGGGACTGTATGGGCTCTGTTGATATCTTAAACAGTAGGGTACCAAACACAAGGTACAGAAACGTTTCTTGGACCACAGCCTAATGCCCGTGAAACAGAATTCACCAAGAATACATATTGTGGATTGTGCGGAAATCGTTCTGAGTTTCAAGTTCGATCTCCTGATATGCATCCAGCGCAGCGTGTTTGGACATTCCTGATGGGCGTGATGTTTCTCGTAATTCTCCTCGTCCGAATCCCAGCAATATGATACCGTCTTTTTATGTGTCTGTAGTGATTCACCGAGATAACATCGGGAGAGAAGTTTGTTCCACTCCCTCCCCTTTCCGTATTCCAAAGTGTCTGAGTTTGATGTCATTTGTACTGCTTGAATTTTACAGTCGTATGCTATTACTATTGTAATATTACCTTTGGATTCCTCATTATTTTAATTATGACGTTAAATGTACACTTGGAAATAATAGTTCACTATTTTAACACAAACACACAGACGGGTGCTACTACTATAGTATATTTATATAGTGATCTGTTGTATATGGCAGCGCGGAGTGGCCGTGCGGTTTGAGGCGCCATGTCACGGATTGCGCGGCCCCTCTCGCCGGAGGTTCGAGTCCTCCCTCGGGCATGGGTGTGTGTGTTGTTCTTAGCATAAGTTAGTTTAAATGAGTTTAAACAGTGTGTAAGTCTAGGGACCGATGACCTCAGCAGTTGGGTCTCTTAGGAATTCACACAAATTTGAACATTTTTTGTTGAATATGAGATAGTATGTGTCACTTTTTTTCGTGCGTAAAACCGTCTAGATTGTTTGATATTTTTCTTTATTTATAATGTCGTTTCGGCTACTGTTGTCATTAGAGCTGTAATTAAAGAACATGACAACATGAGATGATTGTTACACACTAACAGGGTACAAAAAGGAGGACTTCAAAAATTAAAAAATTGAATAGCTCACTGTCAAAAACTTAGAACTTGCAAAAAACGTTCTGTGTCTAAGTTGAGCGTCAACTGTCAACTCGGCCCGAAAAAATTTTACAAAGTTACAACTACTAGCTGAGAAGTGGCGCCTATACGGAGACTACCTTCTTTTTTTTCACTTCTTGTAAGAAGACAAATATTCTTTAAAATTGTAAACCTTCACAGTCAAATAATAAAACATGATCTAAATGAGTTTTAATTAATAGACGTTAAGTGGTGAGCTGTCCGTAACTGTAACTTCTATATTACATCTCCAGTCACAATATTTTCATTTTATAATTACAGTACAACGCGTTTCGTATGTACAGCTTCCTTTTCAAAGACTATACAGCCACAATGGCCTTTACATCTCCTTCAGATTTTCACCTAACAGCAACAGGACGACACAGTTGTTAGTTTTAAGCGGAATAACTACAGCTCCTTACTCATAAAATAAGCTTTGAAAGTGCCAGCCATAAGTTAATATGGAGCCTATCTACGTATGGCAATAATTTTCTTATTAAATTTGGTCATCACAATGTCAGCATAAAATTTTATTCTCAACATACTGATATGATTATAAAAATCCTATTTGATCTTATAGTCAGTAATTTAGAAACGGAAAAAATTCCCACTCTAGCGTCGTCAGCTCTTGGCTAGCAGTTTTACACTTTTTTTTATAAAAAAAGGAAAAATGTTGATGGCTGACGTCGCGTTTGGGTGAAGGGTTTTAATAATTGGTACCGAAAGTTACTTTACAATTACTAATTTTTGGTGGTGAGTGAATGTTTTAAATTTTAAGCCTAATCACTTTTCGTCCTTTTTTGCTTGCTCTCGTATAACTAACACCTCTCATGTTTCCCTAATTTTAATATAAGGTGTGTTTAAGTTTAGGTTACACAAATGTGTTTGAAACTGCAGATTGATTGTATCTAGATTCTTCCAAATATAGTTACTTACAGTCCTACTCAGACAAGGATGGGATACGTTACGGTCGTGGCCTTAAAGGCTTTTGCCTAGATCCCTCCTTGCAAGCGTTTGCTGTAATGTTAACTTCCATCTTATTAACATCGAGAACTTAAAAGCTGACAGTACATGACATCTACGAATGCTTTTCTACACATGTGTAGGTCGATAGAAGTTAACGTTTTGCTTCGAATGCCGTCTCGATAATAAAGAATAAATCGTTGTTGCTGTTAACAAAAACTCCCTACAAATCGTCATGAGAATAACGACTTTTAATTTGTGCTGAGTTTGCAGACATCGTTAAAGTATCAACACATGGTTGTATTCTGCCTTAGCCACCACGCTTCCTGTGTATGTTACCTGTCCTCTTCTAAACTGACTCATCCACTTCATACATTGAAAACTCGTTTGAAATACATCATTTTCCTTGAAGTGTTTTGTTAGCCATTCCTATTTTGTCTCATATCTACACGTAGTATAATTTCCGTAGTATTAGGCACCTGTTGGCCTATCGAAGTTTTTGTGCTATTTCTCTAGATTATATTAACCAAAGTACATTCTATGTTTAGCACCGGTTAGTGCCTACCAGAATATCGTGGGTTCTTTGCACAGCAGATAACGTTTAACTGGAACGATTCTGTCTGTAATGCTTTTTTTCCCCATGTATCCACACGATATTGCTCCAAAATAACGAAACGCGAACTCCTTACGTCGGATTCAGGACGTAAGATATTTCAAGAGAGTGAATACGATTGTGCGAGGTGTGTCGCGTGTGTTGACTTCATCTGACGTCGCTACGCTAAGCGACGGCAGAGCAGGCCCCTGCATTATGCATGGCGCGCTCCACTCCAGCCAAATCTCTCTCTCTCTCTCTCTCTCTCTAACTCTCTCTGTGTGTGCGTGTTCCGGTCGGTTTACTTTGTGGCGCCCGGCGCCCGTTCGCTCAACAAGTGCTCCGTACGCCTCGAAAAGGAATCGGGAACAAAAAAATAGTACGGGTGCGTTGCTGTCAGCGGAGGTCGGTAGTCACATGGGAACCGGTTGGAGAAACGAAAAAGATGATGCACACAGGTTGCCTAGACTTCATGTGAAGGAAGATGTTGCAGGCGTGATGATTAAAATGGACTGGTCATAAAGAGGAAAACGAAATTCAAAGCAGAATATATTGATTTCCAGCAGCGAAAAGTGCGTCAGAATTTCAGTTATTTAGCGACGTGCTATGCACGAAACGAACAGTGGAGGAGTGTTCAAAACCTCACATTATTTCCCGGCAACGGGTGTTTTGTTCTGGGTGAATTGTTAACCACAGCTCAAAAATGGCTCCAACGGCTCTGAGCACTATGGGACTTAACATCTGAGGTCATCAGTCCCCTAGACTTAGAACTACTTAAATCTAACTAACCTAAGGACATCACACACATCCATGCCCGAGGCAGCATTCGAACTTGTGACCGGAGCGGTCGCTCGGTTCCTGACTGTAGCGCCTAGAACCGCATGGCCACTCCGGCCGGCGCCAATTTATACTGGAACCAATCTGCAGTCATGAGAATAGATCAAGACCAATGAGAACAACTGATAATACGACGTGGCGTCAGAAGGGGCTGTATAATATCACCGATATTCTTTAACCTGTATTCAGAATACATATTCATAGACGCCTTACTTGACGTGGAAGAAGGAATCTCATTCAATGGGGTCACACTCAACAATTTTCGTTACGCAGATGACACCGTGGTGTTTGCGTATACAGTGGAAGGGCTGCAGAAGCTGATAAATAAAATTTCTGAGACAAGCAAGAAATACGACTCGGACATCAACGCAAACAAAACAAAGTCTATGATGATCAGCAGGGAGGAATTCGAGGTGTGAATTAGTACATCAATGGCGCAAGCATAGAGCGAGTTTCACAGTACACGTATCTGGGCACCATTATTAACGAAGCGTGGGACAACTCGCAGCAGATAAAGTGTCGCATCGGAAAGGCGAGGAGTGTTTTCATCTCGATGAGCTCAGCTTCCAACAGTCACGATCTTTCCATGAACAAAAAAATACGGCTCCTCAGGTGTTGCGTGTTCTGAGTTCTCTTGTATGGTGTGGAAACATGGACCCTTACAAAGGCAACCACTGCCAGACTCCTAGCCTTTGAGCTCTGGCTATACAGAAGAATGTTGAGAATACCATGGACTCAAAAAGTGACAAACGTGGAGGTTCTACGTCGAGTCAACAAAAGCCCAGAGCTTATCAACATCATCAAGTGTCGCAAACTACTATAACTTGGCCACTTCATGAGGAATCAAAAAAGATATGAGCTGCTTCGACGTATCCTGCAAGGAAAATACGAGGGAAAGAGACCTCCGGAACGAAGATGAATTTCCTGGCTCGACAACCTTAGATCTTGGTTTAATATTACTCTGAAGAACTGTTTCACATTGCAACTGATAAAGACAGAATAGGCATGATAATCGCCAACGACCGAGGTGGACAGGCACGCTAAGATGAAGAACGGTGCATGTTGAAATACCAAACGCTTCGGCTACCTTGTTTATTGAAACAAATGGTTCAAACGGCTCTAAGCACTATCGAACTTAACATCTAAGATCATCAGTCCCCTAGACTTAAAAATACTTAAACCTAACTAACCTAAGGACATCACACACATCCATGAGCGAGGCAGGATTCGAACCTGCGTTAGCAGGCGTGACTGTGGTGCTGCAATGAGACGCAGAGCTCTCGAATTGGAAGAGGCCCCACTGCATGATATTGAAGGGGACCTATCTACACGCGGAGTTTCTTTGGCTGCTGGTTAGTGGAATCGTAAAGCAACTGATGTACTGGGACAGGACTAACCAATTACTTATGAAAGCGTTTGCGTTATCAACACGTTTTCCAATCGTTGCATCACGGAAACGATGTGATTCCGGACATGCGTTTCAATTCAAAGTATTATCTACTCCCTCCCCTCTACAAGTCCCAGAAAACTGTAACGGGAATTTCCTAACAGCCTGTATGGGGGTGTCAAGATACTTCTGATTAGACAGTGTGGCTGTGAATCTCTGCCGACTGGTTCCTTATCAGAAAATACTGATTGTGGCTCTGAGTTTCCTAATTTTGATCCTAAACATTTTGGTCTCCCTGGAAAGATAGGTGTATTACTGTACGGCGACCCTCCTGTGTCGCACCTCCAGCCTGACGAGAGGCACCAGCGCTGGCCTTTCGTCACACGTGTGTCCGCCGCGGCTCCACAACCCCCTCCCACGAGGCGAGTATTGATCACAATCAGGGCCGGTCGCACGCCGAATATTACCCCCTTGTGCCGGCCGACGGCTGGCTCGCTACTCTCCCTGAGTGCCGAGAGCCCCGTGCTGCTCTCCTGACCCCTCTGAATGCCGCCGGGTGGACGACAAGCCGCCGCACTTGGCACGGTTCCAGCAGGCTCAACAGGTCCATGGGGCGCAACCACGCCGTCTGTGAGGCGCCTTCAGTGTTGTCTTCTCATCAGGTGGAGGGGCTGCCAGCGCTCGATGGGAGGGAGGAAGATGGAAGTTTATCGCCCCGTATTTGAAAAATTCGGTGAAAGTGAACTGAGAGAGGTAAATACAGAGCTTGCTGTTATTCCTGGAGGAGGATGATGATGATGTTTGGTTTGTGGGGAGGTCAACTGCCGGAGTTATCAGCGCCCTTACAAATTCCCAAACTTCGCTCAGTCCAATCTCGCCACTTTCATGAGTGATGATGAAAGGATGAGGACAACACAAGCACCCAGTTATCTCGAGGCAGGTGAAAATCTCTAACCCCGCCGGGGATCGAACATGGGACCCCGCGCTCGGGAAGCGAGAACGCGACCGCCAGACCACGAGCTGCGGACATTCCCGGAAGACTTAGTTCACAAATGCAACCTCTTGATGTCTCGATAAATAAAAGCATGTAAAGTGTATGTGACAGAGGAATTGAAAAAATGAATGATGGTTGAAACCCAACAAGAATTCACGCCGAAGGGAACTCTAAAACGACCAACACACGAAGTGGTCTATAGTGAGAGACGATATCATTGTTAAATATTTCAAGAAGTGCAGTGCAAGTAGCGCTCTCTATGGCACTGAAGACCATTTTTATATATGAATAGGAGAACTATGACGACTACGACGACGACGAAGAAGAAGAAGAAGAAGAAGAAGAAGAAAATGAAAATGACGATTTTCAGGGATTTTAAAGATCAAATCGGTTTTAGAAAGTAAGAATTTATTTTAGTCTGGCTTTGCAGTCTAGTAATAGAAAAGGTAAAAATGTTAGTTAAAAACTTGCTTGGTAAATAGGGTGCAACTTGTAGTCCGTGAAATACGGCAAAGCAATTCCATGATGAGTGATCGAAACAAACTCGATAGCGACACCCTAAACCAAACTATTTGACGCTAACCAGAACTTATTTAGGACGTGGAGACCAGTTTTACACATACGACATATAAGAAAAATTTGGAATGGGAATTAACGTTTAGAGAGAAGGAATAAAAATTTTGAGGTTTGCTGATGACGTAATAATTGTGTCACAGACAATAAAGGACTTGGAAGAGCAATTGAACGGAATGGAAAGTGTCTTCAAAGGAGGCTATAAGATCAACATGAACAAAAGCAAAACAAGAAAATGAAATGTAGTTGAAGTAAATCAAGTGATGTCAAGGAATTACATTAGGAAACGAGACACTTAGATGAGTTTTGCTATTTAGTCAGCAAAAGTAACTGGTGATGGCTGAGGTAGAGAGGATATAAAATGTAGATTGGCAATAGTAAGAAATGCGTTTATAACGAAGAATGTTATGTCGATTACTGTGAAAGTCAGCACCAACACAAAGAAGATGTTATGATAGCCAGTGGTAGGAATGCAAAATGATTTGTATGTAACACACTCAAATTAATAGGACACTTTATTTTTAAAAAGAGAAGAAACATAATTTTAATTCTCGTTATGAAGTGGCTTGATGTGACAGATGTGCTTCCTGTGGCCCCTACATCCAAGTACTCTTATACATTATTACTACTCGCAGAAGGCAGGCTGTGTATTGTCTTCCTGTTACTCAGTACTGATGGTACTGACGTCTGCGACTGAACTGGGGCCGACCAGCAATGGCCGGCTGGTTAACAGGGAGGCACTGAACTCTATCTTCCTGGAGGTGTGGCGCTGCCTGCCCTTTCCTTTGGCGCGTGCGCCAGCGCCTTCTTGACGCCGTTTCCAAGCCCTGCGCTGTTCGGTGTCCACGGGCAGTCGACGCCTTAGGACTATACAGTTAATATAGAATATAAATTCAAGTGTTACGAAGTCTCTCATTAAAGTATTTGTATGGAGTGTAGCCACGTGTGGAAGTGAAAAATGGTCGATAAACTGTTTAGATAAGAAGAGAATAGAAGCTTTCGAAATGTGGTGCTACAGAAGAATGCTAAAAATTAGGGGAAGGGGGGTGAATAACGTAACTATTGAGGAGGTACTGAGTAGAACTAGAGGGAAAAGAAAAGGAATCGGCTGCTAGGACGCATTCTGAGACATCAAGGGATCATCAATTTCATATTGGAGGGAAGTGTTGGGGGGGTGGGGGGTGGGGGGGTGGGGGGTGAAAGATGTAGAGGGGTACCAAGAGAGAAATACAGTAAGCAGGTTCCGAAGGACGTAAGTTGCAGTAGTTATCCGGAGATGATGAGTCTTCCAAAGGATAGAGTAACACAGGGGACTGCGCCAAACCAGTCTTAGAAAACGGCTCTGAGCACTATGGGACTTAACATCTATGGTCATCAGTCCCCTAGAACTTAGAACTACTTAAACCTAACTAACCTAAGGACATCACACAACACCCAGTCATTACGAGGGAGAGAAAATCCCTGACCCTGCCGGGGATCGAGCCCGGGAACCCGGGCGCGGGAAGCGAGAACGCTACCGCACGACCAAACCAGTCTTAGAACTGAAGACAGCAACGACAAATAATATTTATGCAACTGCAGAATATGTCCGTACATCCATCTTCCGCTATTTCGTGGGATAAGAGCTGTCATACACCCTTTATGTAAAAATAATCACCCGGTCACCTAATTCCAGTTGCAGGTTGTGTATCTATGAGTTTCCAGGGGCAAAACAAAATTGATTCTCAGTTTATTTAATTACTGACCGACTTTAAAAATTTAAAATGTAATTAGAATCTACTCTTTTTCAAGATATAACTTACTCTTTAGGTTTAACGTAAAAGTTAGATAGATACTGTTTATACACATTGAGGCAACGTAACTCACAGCGGGGATATTACCCAGACTACATTCGATATTTGAACACTTCGCGACTTCCAACAAACTTCGTATACAATTTCAAATGGTTTAGAATCTTCTTCTCGTGGACGCCACCCGTACGGTCCCCCCCCCCCCCCCCCCACAAACATCTACATCTACATCTACATCCGTACTCCGCAAGCCACCTGACGGTGTGTGGCGGAGGATACCTTGAGCACCTCCATCGGTTCTCCCGTCTATTCCAGTCTCGTATTGTTTGTGGAAAGAAGGACTGTCGGTATGCCTCTGTGTGGGCTCTAATCTCTCTGATTTTATCCTCATGGTCTCTTCGCGAGATATACGTAGGAGGGAGCAATATACTACTTGACTCTTCGGTGAAGGTATGTTCTCGAAACTTCAACAAAAGCTCGTACCGAGCTACTGAGCGTCTCTCTTGCAGAGTCTTCCACTGGAGTTCATCTATCACCTCTGCAACGTTTTCGCGATTACTAAATAATGCTGTAACGAAGCGGGCTGGTCTCCGTTGGATCTTCTCTATCTCTTCTATCAACCCTATCTGATACGGATGCCACACTGCTGAGCAGTATTGAAGCAGTGGGCGAACAAGGGTACTGTAACCTACTTCCTTTGTTTTCGGATTGCATTTCCTTAGGATTCTTCCAACGAATCTCAGTCTGGCATCTGCTTTACCGACGATCAACTTTATATAATCATTCCATTTTAAATCACTCCTAATGCGTACTCCCAGATAAATTATGGAATTAACTGATTCCAGTTGCTGACCTGCTATTTTGTAGCTAAATGATATGGGACCTTTCTTTCTATGTATTCGCAGCACATTACACTTGTCTACATTGAGATTCAATTGCCAGTCCCTGCACCATGCGTCAATTCGCTGCAGATCCTCCTGCATTTCAGTACAATTTTCCATTGTTACAACCTCTCGACATACCACAGCATCATCCGCAAAAAGCATCAGTGAACTTCCGATGTCACCCTCAAGGTCATTTATGTATATTGTTAATAGCAACGTTCCTACGACAGTCCCCTGCGGAACACCTGAAATCACTCTTACTTCGGAAGACTTCTCTCCAATGAGAATGACATGTTGCGTCCTGTTATCTAGGACCTCTTCAATCCAATCACACATTTGGTCTGATAGTCCATATGCTCTTACTATTTTCATTAAACGAATGTGGGGAACCGTATCGAACGCCTTGCGGGACTCAAAACACACGGCATCTACCTGGGAACCCGTGTCTGTGGCCCTCTGAGTCTCGTGGACGAATAGCGCGAGCTGGGTTTCACATGATTGTCTTTTTCGAAACCCATGCTGATTCCTAAAGAGTAGATTTCTAGTTTCCAGAAAAGTCATTATACTCGAACATAATACGTGTTCCAAAATTCTACAGCTGATCGACGTTAGAGATATAGGTTTATAGTTCTGCACATCTGTTCGACGTCCCTTCTTGAAAACGGGGATGACCTGTGCCCTTTTCCAATCCTTTGTAACGCTACGCTCTTCTAGATACCTACGGTACAACGCTGCAAGAAGGGGGACAAGTTCCTTCGCGTACTCTGTGTAAAATCGAACTGGTATCCCATCAGGTCCAGCGGCTTATCCTCTTCTGAGCGATTTTAATTATTTCTCTAACAAACAAACAAACACACACACACACACACACACACACACACACACACACACACACACACAGTAATGAAAGGGAAGGAGTTATTTGCTTACTACATTTTCAATACTCCTGCAGTAAAACTTCAGCGCCAGGCAAAAGTTTTAATTTATTCAAAATGTTGTTTACAGACATATACCACTGTATGAACCTGCAAAATTATACCAGTGTACGACACATAGTACAGGAGATATGACGCCACAAACATACACGGGAGTATAATACTTTAAAGAATCAGGGTAGGGAAGTTACCGGTATTGTAACTGTAACTGTTCTGTTTGCACGTTGCGAGCCTATTGACATGGAAACCGCCGATAAGGGGTGAGGGTGCACACACATCTGAACGGTCGTGTGCCACTGTGCTTGCTGCGGCTACGTAACTGCGCCCACGGGCACCGTGTGCCGGCTAGTGGTCATCGACCGTCAGCAGGTAGTCGGAGGCGGCGGCGGCGCACCACACCCACAGTAGGCTGCCGGCTTTACGTCACAGCCCTCCCCCAGGTAGACAAATACGGCTTTGCCGTTTCGTAATGAAACACTGTTGTTAATGGCAATGGCAAACTAGAACGCAGATTCAGTTACAGGCAACTTCTCAGCTGCCCTACGTTATGTAAGTGCAGCCCGATGTCATTTCACGACATCTCCTCAACAGGAAATCAAATCAGTATTTGAAATAATGTGCTTGGTACCTTAAAATCTTCATATATGGGTCTATATTCCCCCAGACTTAAAAAAGTCCGCAGCTCGTGGTCTAGTGGTTGCTGCCTCTGGATCACGGGGTCCCGGATTCGATTCCCCACCTGATTTGGGATTTTCTCTGCCCCGGAACTGGATGTTTGTGTTGTCCTCATCATTTCATCACCATCATCATCAGTGGCTAAGATTGGATTGTGTAAAAACTGGGCCGGCTGGAGTGGCTGTTCGGTTCTAGGCGCTACAGTCTGGAGCCGAGAGACCGCTATGGTCGCAGGTTCGAATTCTGCCTCGGGCATGGGTGTGTGTGATGTCCTTAGGTTAGTTAGGTTTAATTAGTTCTAAGTTCTAGGCGACTGATGACCTCAGAAGTTAAGTCGCATAGTGCTCAGAGCCATTTTTTGTAAAGACTGGGACTTTGTACGGGCGCTGATGATCGCGCAGTTGAGCGCCCACAAACTAAACATCATCATCATCATCATCATCATATTTAAAAAAGAATGTAATACACTGGCGGAAAGACTGTAAACCCGCAAGGACAAGGTCATTTTATTAAAAAGTAGCATGAGAGTTAGTCCATCATTGCGGGAGCACATGATGATAAATTCAGGCCAAATGAAACACACATGTCAAAGTAAACGGTGGCGAAACAGTCGCATAAATACACAATACCCCAATCTGGCGGCAACTTAGGCGTGTATCCTCGCATGCGAAGGATCTAAAAATTGCCGAATGACAACCTGAAATAGATTGTTCCTAGCATCTAGCACCGTCTGTTGCAATTACTCAGTGGTTTTTGCAGACTGTGGGGGACGAGTAAGTTCCCACTTCATTTTGAGTCGTCGAGAAATCTGGTGAGCTTTCTGGCAAAGTGCCCCTCAAAGCACCCCACTCTTCACCCCTCCCCCCCTCCCCCCCGCGACCCAGTTCAGCAATACCCTCGGTGGCATCCCATCCGAGACAGGATCTGCGAAGTAATCCAAGACGCACTTGAGACACCTCTCAGGCCAGTTGCCTGCCATCAGGCGCCTAGAAATATTTCTCCGGTTTCTTAGTAAAGGCATGTTTTTAAAATACTCAGTAAATTTTGGCGGGTGCACCTAGGGGAGGTGTCTTACAGGGTCTCTTAGTCGTTTTGCTCACCCATGTGACGATGTCGCACTCCTCTGTGATCACATCACAGGAAGGCATGAAACAGGAGCACTGAAAAAAAAAAAAACAAGGACCCTTTGCTACTTCGGCTCACGTTCAAATTTCGTCGAATGCTTTTGAACGGTCCCTAGTCGTTCCACACAGTACACAAGAGTATAAATTGTCGTCACACTGCATTCCAAAGAGTTGAGGATCCGTTCAGTGGGGTGGCAACCCCATGATGTCAGTCAATAGGCTTGAGTCGTCCAGGAGATGTCAATGATCCAAAGATTATCAACAACAATGTCCTTTTGCTTACTACGTTGTGATCTGTCGTTTTCGACCGCGAAATTTGTGGGTTCAAATGGCTCTGAGCACTGTGGGACTTAACATCTGAGGTCATCAGTCGCCTAGAACTTAGAACTACTTAAACCTAACTGACCTAAGGACGTCACACACATCCATGCCCGAGGCAGGATTCGAGCCTGCGACCCGGTCGCGTGGTTCCAGACTGAAGGCCTTGAACCGCTCGGCCACTGCAAATTTGTGGGAATCAAAATCCCACAGAAAGGGCTAGTTTCACTGAAACCCTTTATGATATCTACCGAAGCCTTTTCGTTTCGACTGAGAGGTGGTGTATGTGAAATGTTTCCATCGGTCAGTAATAAGAAAATCACGTGATTTTGACGCTGGGCGTCGCGGTTCTGACTTCCACCGCAGAAGCGTCAAAAGAAGGGGTAAAGTGTGGGTAAGAGGGGCTGTCACGACATTCCTATCGTGTGACACGTCGACTGTGGCGTTGGGCGGAATTGTGGTAAAATTTGGTGCCACTTTAACATCATTAAAGCACCTTTACACGTGACATGAACTTCTGAGCTCTGGCGTTTCTTCCACATGTGTCAGACCTTTCTGGTGGAAACGTCATCGATCACGAGGTTGAAGTCGCAGGGTGCCATGCTTGTGTTCCATTAGAGTTGATGGTTGTACGCATCTTTGAGCCAAATTTCAAACTTATGCGTTGGAATGGGAGAAAGTTACGGGGTTTCGAAAAAGTAATCTTTTAATTCTCTTGCACAGGGTAGAAATATAAACGTGAGTTTAAAGCATTCGTAGATTTCGAGAATGTGTTTGACAATGCAGACGAATGACATGAAATATAGGGTACGAAGCGATCAGAAACCAGACTGCAGTCGTTAGAGTCAGAAGATATGAACGAAAATAAGTGTTTCAGAAGTGAGTGAGACACAGTTATAGCTTCTCCCCGATGTTTTTTACCTGTATGTTGAGAGAGCAGTAAATGAAGCCAAGAAGAAATTTGGAAACGTAATTATAGTTTAGGGACAATAAATATAAAGCGTTGACATTGTTAATTTGTCAGAGACAGCAAAGAACTCTGAAGAACAGTTGATGGACAGCGTCTTGAAAAGAGGTTGCGAGATGAACATCAACAAAATTACATGGGTAATGGAGTGGAGTGAAATTAAATCAGGCATTGCCGAAGAAATTGTATTAGGGAATTACACATAAAAAATTTTAGCTGATTTTTGTCTGTTTTGGTAGCAGAGTATCTGGCGATGACCGGAGCAAGCAGGACATACAATGCAGACTGTCCGCAGCATGACAGAAATTTCTGAGAAAGGGGGGTTTGTTAACATGTAATACTAATTTAAGTGCTGGTAAGTCTTTTATGAGGAGATACTGAATCAAATTGGGGGAAAAATAGAAATACAGGGTGACCCGAAAGCCCGTTAATATTTTAAAATGCACTAATTCACGGAATGATATAGGTATATAGGGAAAACTTGATACAAATGTCTCAAGTGACATGGGGTTTGAGTGCAAAAATCTGCCAATAGGTGGCGCTTTCTTAGAGGAAATGCGGCGTGCTGCCTTTTAAACTGTCAGCGAGGAACGTTTGTATGTTACAGAATCTCATTACCCCTAGTCTTCATGATAAACACCTGCTGGAAGGTACGATTTTTATGCAAGACTGCGCTCCACCCCATACCGCGTCCGCGGCTCGTGGTCTAGTGGCTAACTTTGCTGCCTCTCGATCACTGGGTCCCAGATTCGATTTGCGTCCGGGTTGGGGATTTTCTCCGCCCGGGGACTGGGTGTTTGTGTTGTCCTCATCATTTGATCATCTTCATCATTCATGACAGTTGCTAGATTGGACTGTGTAATAATTGGGGCTTTATACAGGCGCTGATGACAGCGCAGTTGAGCGCCCCATAAACCAAACATTATCATCACCTCATACTGCTACACGTGTGAAAGATATTTAGCGCACATCGTTTGGTGAAGATCACATGACGAGTCGCCACTTCCGTCACATTTGGCCTCCCAGGTCCCCAGACCTCAATCCGTGTGACTATTGGTTGTGGGGTTACCTAAAGCTGCAAGTCCACCGCGATTATCCGACCTCGTTAAGGATACTAAAAGACAACGTAGACGGCACTGTCTCACTATTCCTACCCATACGCTATGCAGTGCTGTTCACAACACTGTCCCTCGAATACAGGTACTGTTGATGAATGAAGCTCGACATGCTACGCTTTTGTTATAAAAAACATCTTTGCTAAAAATCAGTTGTTGTGCTAGTTATTGCTTTTATATCTTTTAAGCGGCGTCTTTGCCTGGTTTTTGCCTTTTTTGGTGTCAAAGAAAACCCCAAGTCATTTCAAGCATGTGTGTCAATCTTTACCTCTCTACCTACATTATTACATGATGTATTGCATTTGCAGATGTAAACGGACTTTAGGGTCACCCTTAATAATCCCTAACTTTTCTGCAGTACTGTGCAAATTTTGCTTTAGGATGCTAGTTCCCTTTAGCTCCACTGCGAACTGGAAGACTACGCAGCAGTACAGTAAATGAGAGCACAGGGAGAAACAATCCGTACGCTACCAACCACAACGCGCACTGGCATCTACATCCACATTTACATTTACATCATTATCCCCAACCCACCTAAAGATGTGTAGCGGATGGTATTTCTGGTAGCACAAGCTGATCTCCCGTCTCCCGTTCCATTCGCGATTGGCACGTAGGAGGAATGGTTGTCAGTAAGCCCTCGTACTAGCACTTATTTCTCGAATTTTCTCGTTTTGATCATTTCACAAGATGTGGTGTGGGTGGGAGTAATAAACTGTCCGACTCTTCTCGTAATATGTTTCCTCCAAGTTTTAGTAGTAAATTTCTCCGTGGTGCAGATACCCTCTGTAGCGCACTGGCGCGGACTAAACGATGCCATGACGAGACGCGGCGCTCTTCGCTTGGTAAGGATCCAATACTGATGAACAGTACTCGTGATCGATCGAACAAGCGGCTTATAAGCCACTTCCTTCGTGGGCGAGTTACATGTCCTTAAGATTTTTCTTGTGAATCTCAGTCTGGCATCTGCTTTTCCAGCTAGTGTCATTCCACTTAACGTTGCTCTGCATAGCTACTCATAGATATTTTACGGTAGATACTGTTTACGTAATTTCGTCATCAATAGGGTAGCTGTACAGTACTGAATTTCTTTTCCGTGCATGCGCAACATTTTACATTTATTCACGTTCACAGTCAACTGCTAGAGCGCGCACCATTTATCAGTCCTCTGCAAAGTCATTTTGCAAATTGATGTTGTCTTCCGGCGTTGCTACTTTCCAATAGACAACTGCATCATCTGCGAACAGTCTTAAAGAGCTTCCGACGCTTTCTAATAGATCATTTATTAACACTGTAAAGAGCATCGGTCCTATCACACTTCCTTGGGGTACTCCCGAAATTACCTTTACATCTGTTCATTAACAGCCTGTTCAGTTCTGTCTGCAAGGTAATCTTGAATCCAACCGCTAATCTTTTGAGATACTCGGTAAGCTTGTATTTCTTGTGGTAAACGACAGTGCCGGGCAGCGTCTAATGCCCACCTGAAGTCGAGAAACAGGGTACCGACCTCAGCGCCGATGTCTACAGCGTTGTGGATCTGCTTCAGAAACAGACCGAGCCGAGTTTCGCAATTAAAAAGATCATAATTCTTGAGCACAAAACATCTTCTGTAATTCCACACAGACTGAGGACGACGATATAGGGCTATCATTAAGTACATCTGTCCTAAGGCCCTTCTTGAAAACGGAAATGACCTGCGCTTTTTTTCCAGTTGCTAAGTACTCTTCGTTGCTCCAGTGATTTCGGATAAAGTGCTGCTGGAAGGGGAGGAGATTCTTATAACTCAAGTCTCTGTGACTGGTTAGTAAAGACTGATTCCTTTACGATCTTTCCAAATCAATTATTTTCAAAAATATGCTTATTACCATTTTTAACAGTTGTAATTACGTTTTGTTGTCCAACAGCTATTTATCTTCTGATACGAAGCATTTTTGCTTACATCTGATACGTAACCACTCAACTCGCATATGGAATTATCAGAAATAGAGCATAACTGAATATGAATGACATCTTGTGGACATGAACGGTACTAACTACATGTGAGCTGATCATTAAACATACAGTACATTGCTAAGTGCATCGAAAACTCTCAACTGTAAAAATCACGCGACTCTAAAGAGGTGCAGTGGTGGTAATGTACATAAAATACTCACAAAAGCAACTGCGGCTTTCAAGTAAAATTGATCTGATGAAGGTTCTCTTTCATTTTCTAGTTGTGTCGGCGATTATTGATATCCTATGTGTCAAGATTGGGACGGAGTTCAGGGAGCTCTCCAAGCTTGCCTAGGGTAGCAGCTAGTGATGGATCATTCTGATTCAGCTGTACTGTGCAGTTTGTAAGGGTGGGGGGGGGGGGGGGAGAGTGACGCTACAGCCCCATGTGCAGCGCTACTTGGTGCCTCCCCTCGGCACGAAATGGACTCTGCCGGGGCGGCGGCTCGCGTGCGGCCAGAAGACGCACGGCTTGCGTGCGTCGTGGCTGTCATGGTGGCAGTTCTGGGCGGGGAATCACCGGCTAGCGGGAGCTACGCGCCGTGGTTGGGTCGACCCGGAGCAACAGCCGGCCACAACCAAGTCGCTGCACTGGACATAAAGTGGGAGAAAGCACTCTGAGTGAAACCCGAGCAGACCATATCACTCTTCAACATAAGTGACGAGATTAATCTTAAATTTCTTTTTATTTCTATCTACACTGCTATGACATTTTTACTAAAACTACTACTAACCTCACGAAATAACAACATGTAGGAAAAACCTTTCAGCTAATTCTCTAAATGCAGCTATACTTAACAACGACTTCAGCTACTCAAAAAGTAAGATCTCGGTCCTTTCTTTGCTTGCTAATATGATTACATTTATTTTTTAGTTGTAATAAAAAATTATTGTATCCTTACTTTCTTCTTTTTGTTCTCCTTCTCCTCCTCCCCCATCTTCTTCTTCTGCCTCTTCTTCTTCTTCTTCTTCTTCTTCTTCTTCTTCTTCTTCTTCTTCTTCTAGTTCTTCTTCACTTCAAATGTTAGGCCTTCTCTTCCTTGAGATTCCCTCGTTTTTTTATACTGTCGAATTACAATTTCTGACTGTAAGATAGTCTGTGCAGTTCATTTTATTGAGACGTTCACTCCATTTTCTTCTGTTGTCTTAACATTTATTTGTTTCGTTAAATATGTTTAGTTCATTCCTAATGTTGTTGTTTCTTAATCTTTCTACTCTGGTACAGTCTTTCATATCCCTAAGAAATCTCGTTCCGGCCGCCTGTACCTTACTTTGTTGTCATTTGCAAATGAGCCACGGTTCACTTCATCACAGTTGTGTGGGGATGGCCATACTTTAGAAAATTTAAGTTGTGCTATTTTTTTTGTCAAGACTCTAAAAGTAACTACGTACTGTTCCGTATGTGTTTCCAGATTTTGCAACCTTCTTATCTACATCTTTCTCATACTTGTATGTGATATCACTTTCCAGATAGTTTAAGTGACTGACCTTCTCTGTTCACCACTAGCTTCTTTTTTTCTTACGGAGTCCCTTACTATAAAAGGTAATGTTTCAGTTTCCTTCGACATTTTGAGGTGTTGGTTATTCTGCCGGATATCTACGTCGTTCTTGAAGGTAACGTGTCATGTTGTCGAAATATTGTGCGAAAACGATGCTGATATCTGATAAAATAATCGACACGTCCAATGTCATCATATTGTTGTATTCGGTTGTTTTATTTAAAAAGTAAATTTTGTTCAGTCAGTTTCTTTCTTTGTTGATATTTTGGCATCCTCCGCATATCAGACGCAGTTCAGAGTACTCCCTTTGCCCATTCTGATACCTGCATGAGACTTGCATTTCCATTCATCTAGTGTTGGCAACGGCTATTTGCATTAAGTTTCTTTTATTTATTCAAACTCTTTTCCCGGACCAGTTTGGGCACCATATCCGTCATCTGTGGCGTATGTACTCAGTGGATATTAAAATGCATCATAATGTAGTCTCTTGCTATAACCACTAATGTCCAATATTTTGCATTTTAGTGTAGGAGACAACCTGATATAACGTACTATAGTAAGAAACTACATAGATAATACATTTTAATACCCAGTGACTACATAAATACTCAAGCGGCAGGTGATGGGCGGTAACGCATCGTTCTTATCAGCTATATTGTCAGTATAAATACTCACCTGCCTTCCAGCTGTCAGCATAGGACGGTATTTCTAGGATGCGGGAGACCATGACCAGGCTATAAAGAGCAATCATAGAATGCAGGCATTCTCGGTCGGTATTTGCGATATTGCTGATATTTGTTTTATTGGCATGAGGCTATAGACCAAAGCATAATTCCCTGCCTAACCTTTCGTTTGCAATGCTGGAGACATCATCAGAGCTTTAACGGTTCTGACACAAAGAAGCTCAGCAGGCCGAACTGCTTATACATATCCACGGAACTTTCGGTTCGTGACGTCATAAGACTGCTGCCTAAGGTCGGGGAGTCGCACCGACGTATGCTATGGGGTTTGTTGTGGGGAACTCAGATCTGTTTTCATTATCAGCCCCCTTTATTGTCCGAACGCATGGAAAAGGAAACAAGACTGTAACTAGCTTCGTCGTGATGAAAAGACGATTCTTTGGTAAGGAATTCTGTAAAGGTATTTAATTTGCACAAAGATGATATGTGCACTGGAGAGGTGTGATATTAGTAACCAGAATCTTCTAAAGTTAAGTTGTTGAATGTGTAAATTCCCGATTTACAAACAAAAAAGCAGATGGGTTCTCTTTCAAAATGAAAGAAATAACAGCTACATTCTGACACGAGGTGTAACCAGATTTATCTTTTATTGTATCGTATTCTACAACCCACCACAATAAACTGCTACAATTAATGTCATTGTCATAAAAACTTTGCATTTGCAGTGCCTTCATGCGTGCGAGCGCCATCTTCCACATGTCGTGCTAAGAATTTGGAAAGATCCCAACAATGTAATGAATGATGCATTCATAAAAAGCGTAAGCATCCCACAAAGATTAAAGCTAACATCAACATAATCAGATAGGTGAAGCAAAAATAACGTTCTTTACAAATACCTGAGCTACTGTCCATTTTCGAAGTGGTACAGGTATTTTAAAATTGTGTTACAAGTTGTACTACGAGCTATAAATTTTACATACATTTTTTTCCTTTAAGCTCGAATGAAGATTGCAATAAGAGCACAACAGGCGTAGAAGTTACCTTTGTACCTTTAACTCTGCCTGAAGGACGAAATTATCAACGAATTTTTTATTCCGCTTCTTTAATTTCCGTTTAGTACATACCGTAGTGCCGCTGCGTAGCTCAGCCGAAATCTCCGGATTCAGTCATAAACACAATTTTTATGCCCTAGAAAATACGATTAACGCAGACGAGTCCTTTAATAAGGTCAGAGTTCGCAGCTTCCCTTTGCGAGCACCACTGCGTACTCCTTCAGTGGGCAGTGACGAAAAAAACAGAAGTGGCGAGAAAGCTGAATGTAAGACAATAGGTTGCTGGGAGGCATCAGTGGCGTCAGTGTGTATGTGTGTGTGTGTGTGTGTGTGTGTGTGTTTGTTTGTGTGTGTGCGCGAGAGAGAGAGAGAGAGAGAGAGAGAGAGAGCTGGGGGAGGGCGGAGGAGGGAGACAGATGGTGACGTTTTTGCTCTTTTATCCACTCTTTTAGCTTATTGCGGTAATGGCATTTTCAACAACCGAATGTTTATTGCTCTTTGTGTCTGTGAACTGAATAATGGTACAGAGTGTGGCCGTGCGGTTCTAAGCGCGTCAGTTTGGAACCGCGTGACCGCTACGGCCGCAGGTTCGAATCCTGCCTCGGGCATGGATGTGTGTGATGTCCTTAGGTTAGTTAGGTTTAAGTAGTTCTAAGTTCTAGGGGACTGATGACCTCAGTAGTTAAGTCCCATAGTGCTCAGAGCCAATTGAACCATTTTTGAATGGTACAGTGATGCTAAAAAGCACAGGGATTAGCTAGTAAGCGCGAGAAATGCGTGGTTTGACACGAATGCTAGCAAGCCTCCAGGTTCCGCTGTTATGTTTGACTACAAATGGCACCTGTATAATTCCCTCAATACATTGCAAGAGTTAGTCGCCGTCGAAATAGTACTGTGTGCAGTTGTGAGTGCATTATATCGGAGCTATGTGAATTCTAACATGAGCTCTTATGGCAGGTGCTGCCGTAACCATAGTAGCCGAGATTTTTGGTATTTTAGGAGTCAACCTATCGAAGATTTATACCACATGCAGGGAAGGAGGAAAAACGTCTTCGGTATGTCGGTATGCAGGCGATATTGTGTGTTGAGCGGTGGTGACTGATGGCCATTGAAGAGGATTGGGACGAAAAATAAAGAGGACGACAACTTCAAAAGTCACTGTAGAACCGAATCCCACACTCGAGTGCTCCTTGAGCACCGAAACAACACGAAGGGTGCCACACAAGGAGACAACTGCAAGGCACCCAGAATTCAACAACCAATCATCAGTAATGTAAATGGCCTCAACAGGAAAAATGTGGTGCCCAAGGCATGAAACCTGGACTAGGGAGCAATGGAAGAACATTATTTGGGCGGATGAGTCTTGTTTCAAATTGATTCTAACCTCTGGTCGCGTTTACGACCGAAGACTGAAACATACCTGGGCGATGGGATTGGCGGTGGGGGGGGGGGGGGGGGGGGGGGGAGGGAGGTTCGGTGATGATTCAGCATAGTCCAGGACTGGGTTTGTGCGCACGAGGATGAATCGTCGCATCTCTCCAGGCTACTACAGTCATCAGAATTCTATACAATTCAGTTTTTGCGGTCTACTTTGGAGAGAAAGGTGTGTGATCGCCATCCACCTCCATCATCGTCAGCTGAACTGACCACTATTCTGCTGGAAGAATCGTAGCAGAGTTCTTTGAAAACCATGCAGCTCGTGTGACAATCCATTCTGAGTCGACTGGAAGATGTTTTGAATATCAACGGTTTCTCTACATCGTATTAGGTGACGTAACGTGCTGTTTCTGGTGTTTCCAGGTTTTTGTTTGCCCCTTGTAGGTAGACGATTGAAACTAAATTGTGAAACTTCATTTGTTTTCCCAGATTTAAAGCTCTCCGGGCTTTCGCTTCAAATGCAGTGTTTCGAATAGATTCACGCGATTCCACAAGACTATGTCTTACATATGAATGAAGGTAGAAAGGGCGTTTCATGTGATTGCCGGTAGGTATCTCCTGGAGCACTAGTGCACTACCCAAGTGCTCAGTCCATCGCTTTCTCGCTCATTACCGACAACGCGTGGAGTCGTGATCGCTTGTATTAAAAGCCGTTTTGCTTTCTCCTTTACAGCAAGTGCAATTCAGTTACGTCTGGGCTGCGTGATATTCGTGGCGAGTACAGCACTGCGCCTCCTACGGCCCAAACTATTGTCTGGCTGGCGAAGCGGAGGAGAGGCGCTGTTCTCAGGTTTCCGATCATCAGACTTCGCGTCAATGCGCTGATAATTTCCAAACCTTTTTCATGGCATTCATCACACTGATCCTCACGAAACACACAATACTTAGCACTTCATAATGAGCCAGAAAAAGGTGAAAGGTCAATGTGTCTTGAGAAATGGCAGCTTTGAAATCTTTGCCACTGTGAGCGTCTTTGGGTGCCTGAACACATGAATGATGTGTTACTCTTTGGCTATCAGAGGGTTTATTACGAGTAAATGACAGAGAGACGGTCTGGTGCGAGAGAGAGTGTGTTGTGTGAACTGTGAGTCAGGAGCTTTGGATAGGGCTGTGCTGAATAGAGAATGAATTTTATTTGAAATGGTCCCTGGTGTGACTGTGCATAGAGGGCGAGTTCTGAGATGACTGCGGAGAGAGCCGACACATTTATATATAAAAAAATAATAAAAAAAAGATGAATTATTTGCTGCAAGAGTTAGCAGTGCAATCATTATAATGCAAAGATTCCATTTTGTTCAACGACATCTACGTTTTGGTAGCCAAGGCAAATTATCGGTCATTTATTCAGAATTCAGATTATTTTTCAACCTCTCCTCCTTTTACTTAAAATGTATTATAATGAAAATAAAGAGTAAATTTCATAACTTAAAAACTGTAATACCATTTGCCTGAATCAGTTTTCATTGTTCATTGTTGATTATGATGGAAGGGAAGATCATAGTTTCATATCAGTATGCGTCACTTCTTTGTTATTAAAAGGGTCATAGCAGATACCCAATTTAAAGTAACCTTTATATTCATTTGCAAACATTTCACTAAAGTTTATCTTTACACTTTGAATGCAAATCACAACATTAATGCACTGTTAGCACAGTTAGCTACATTTTTAGAACGTTATCAAAATTCGCATTTAGTAAAAGCTGCTTAAAAATTCTTAAGATAATTAGCCGTGCTGCGACTTGTTTGTGAAACATGCAGCTCAGCACTTTATATTCTTAGAAGTAAACAAGACAGAGCAGAACTTAGCTATACGTTGTTGGTAAGAAACAACTGTAACGAACTTCACGAGATGACGTTAGAAACTGCATTTATATGCAAAGTTTTCATATAATTTAGCATATGCATTACCTAACAGGGCACCATTTCAACAGATAACAGTTAGCCATTGTGTTGTGATTGTTTGATGAAGAAGCCATTGTGTGCACTGTTGGTACCCATTCTTTGTATTCAGTTTCATTTACAGATAGTCAAACACAGTTTAGAGTAATTGGCGTTGCACAAATTTAAAGTAATTGGCGTAGTTAATATCCTTGTTCTAAAACAGAGTAGATCAGAGTTCATAGGCGGCGCTGCAATAGGAATTTAGTCCAACTACATACTGATGATAAGAAGGAACATTTTTTGTTGAGCATTTTGTCACACAGTTTCCAAATTTCAGCATATAAGCTACAAACTCAACGTAAAAATCTAATAAAAAATGTTCAAATGTGTGTAAAATCTTATGGGACTGGCAGTTTGTCCAGCACAGCAATTACCCCAGCGCTCAGTTACTGAAATTGCACTTGGTTTTATAATATGCATGTAAGTGATTTGATTGAATGAAGTGTGTGAAATCAATATCTGAAACTTCATATAAAAAAAATGAACCAGTCACAGTAATGGAATATTATGGTCTGCAGCTGACATGTTAACTGTCCCAGGAGTTGCATCTGAAATGTCGTGATAGAAATGAAATTTTAAGGCGATATTAGTGCGAAGAAAGACTTATTCGATAAAATACATGAGGGAAGAATTATACAAGCAAGAAGAGGGGTACGTGGCAAGAATAGTTACTACGTGGCGATTGTTTCTTCTCTACACACCTCTCACACTGAACATCTACGGTGATCTATTAAATATTATCTGACCTGTGTCTATCGCTTTTCTTTTCCCACTCAGTACTACTTTTTCTTGCTTCTCATTTTGTAATTAAACTATCTACATGTTTTATACACTGAAGAGTCAAAGAAACTGGTACACCTGCTAATATAGTGTAGGGCCATCGCGAGCACACAGAAGTGCTGCAACACGATGTGGCATGGACTCCTCTAATGTCTAAATTAGTGTTGGAGGGAATTGACACCATCCTGCAGCGCTGTCTATAAATCTATAAGAATACGAGGGTTTGGAGATCTCTTCTGAACAGCACTTGGCAAGGTATCCCAGATGTGTTAATGATGTTGATGTCTGGGGATTTTGGTGGCCAGCGGAAGCGTTTAAATTCGGAAGTGTTCTTCGAGCCACTCCGTAGCGATTATGGACGCGTGGGGTGTCGCATTGTCCAGCTGGAATTGCCCATGTCCGTCGGAAGACACAATGGACATGAACGGATGCAGGTGATCAGACAGGATATTTACGTACGTGTCAGCTGTCAGAGTCGTATGTCGTATCTAGACGTATCAGGGGTCCCACATTACCCCAACTCCAACTCCGAAAGCCCATATCGATAAATGGTTCGCACGCTGACACTAGTTGATGGCCCAACACCGAAGTCTGCAGCAATCTGCGGAAGGATTGCACTTCTGTCACGTTGAACGATTCTCTTCAGTCGTCGTTGGTCCCGTTCTTGCAGGATCTTTTTCCGGCCGCAGCTATGTCGGAGGTCTGATATTTTACCGGGTTCCTGATATTCACGGTACACTCGTGAATTGGTCATACTTCATTTCTGCCTTGGAGATGCTATGTCCGATCACTTGAGCGCCGACTTTAACACTACATTCCAACTCACTTAAATCTTGATAACCCAACGTTGTAGCAGCAGTAACCTATTTAACAACTGCACCAGACACGTGTTGTCTTGCATAGGTGTTGCTGACCACAGCGCCGAATTCTGCCTGTTTACGTACTCTCTGTATTTGAATAAACATGTGTATACCAGTTTCTTTGGTGCTTCAGTGAAAATCCATCTGTAGCGCCACTTTCCAAATGCTTGAAGTTTCTTCTTCAATGTTTGATAGGATACGTTTTCATATTTGCACAATTCTGCGTATCATGGCTTACTTTCAAAACATTTCTTTCCAGTACATGAGAGCGTCTGTCTACTTCTTACCCCTCTCTTATATCTTCCAATTGAAATATTTATCGAATTTTCACGGTGAGGTAGGGTGATCGCTATGTTCTTATATCGTTCACAATCGACGTATTTCTGCATATTCATAAATACCACGAAGATATGGAGCTTGTTATTTATTGTTTTTGGCGTGTTTAAACTTATAAAAGGATTTATCATGTGAAATTTTCTTCATTTTTTCTCTTTATGCTGCTCTATGTCAACATTTCAGAAATTTACTCACTTGACATATCACACTGATGGAACGATGGATTTGGTATTCGGGTATTTGCGATTTTTTCGGTAATAAATGGCTCTGAGCACTACGCGACTTAACTTCTGAGGTCATCAGTCGCCTAGAACTTAGAACTAATTAAATCTAACTAACCTAAGGACATCACACACATCCATTCCCGAGGCAGGATTCGAACCTGCGACCGTAGCGGTAGCTCGGCTCCAGACTGTAGCGCCTAGAACCGCACGGCCACTCCGGCCGTCTTTTCGGTAGTAGAGTAACAAAAGTTTTCTTTGTGGAAGTCTCTTTGAAAGATGAAATACATAGAACAAGAAATAGATGATGTAAGATATAAGAAGTGCTCTTTCATAAAAAGCTTAACACAGAAAGAAATAAATGGCGAAAAGATTCTAAGTACCAGAAATAAAGACGAATGTTTTTTTAAGAAGAATGTACGATTCTGGACAACGTTACCGTTATTACCGATATCTTCTTTCATAAACCAACATGCCAAAATCTCAAAGCCTAAATGCGCGTCTCACCACTCAAACCATGCTCCAAGCTACGGTCCCGACAACCACACGAAATTCGCGGTAAGTTTTGCAACTGATATGAGATTGAGATAAAGCTATTTCCATTAATGAAGTTATTCAGTTTGAATTGCAAAGAACGTTCCTCGTAAAATCATATGCTTCAAAATTTGCAAGAGCGGGAATTTAAGAGCGAGTCTCCAATTTAAGTCTTTCGGGTGGTTTAATGCCGCAGAGCGAAGTTCACATTAAAGTCCTGCTGCGAATTTAACTCGCTTCCGTTGGGCATTGTTCCTCTCGCCATGATTTAGAATATCCGTCTGATGCCTATGCCGTGACCGAGATCAGATAAACGACTTTCCTTTCTTTTAATACAACTCATAATGAGAAATAAAACTGAGCGTTGTATGCAGCAATCAAGTGCCTTTTCAAATTTTACGCCTTAATATAGCATTATTCACGAGAAAACAATATTAGACAATGTGAACGATGGAGCTAAAATTTTCCGATGTTGATTCTCATTATTACTACAACACGATTTCAAGCAAGGGAGGAATAGCATACGTAATTAACACTGAACTGGGCTTGGTGGTACTGTATGTACACAGATGAGCCAAAATATTATGACTGCCTGTTTACTAGTGTGCCGTTCCAATTTTCAAACGCAGTGCACCATAGATTCTGCTTGAGACGGATTCTACGAGTCTGTGCAGTATTCCAGAAGCAGGTGGCAATAGATGTCTGGGCACATGTGTAGCAATTCCCTCAAATTACGGGATGGTAGTTTATGGGAACGCAGCTGGCGACTGATACGTGTTCCAGTGCGCACAGATCAGTCGCATTTGCTGGCAGTGTGAGTTCATTATAATCCCCCTCAAACCACTGTAGCACTATCCTCATCTTGCAACACAAACAATTATCCTGCTGGAACATGTCATCGCCGTAGAGGGAGACTTCAAGGTTGAAGCGATGCAGGCGATCTGCAATAATGTTCACGTAGAATGAGATTTTCACTCTAAAGCGGAGTGCGCGCTGATATGAAACTTCCTGGCAGATTAAAACTATGTGCCGCACCGAGACTGGAACTCGGGAGCTTTGCCTTTCGCGGGCAAGTTCCCAGGAGAGCTTCTGTAAAGTTTGGAAGGTAGGAGACGAGGTACTGGCAGAAGTAAAGCTGTGAGGACGGGGCGTGAGTCGTGCTTGAGTAGCTCAGTTGATAGAGCACTTGCCCGCGAAAGGCAAAGGTCCCGAGTTCCAGTCTCAGTCCGGCACACAGTTTTAATGTTCACGTAGTTCACCGCTATCATGATGTCTTCGATTACCACCAAAGATCTCATGGAAGCCCAAATCAATGTACCCCATAGAACAACTCTGGCGTTACTGGCCTGGATCTACGGCGCGGTGCATGCTTCATGCAGCGATTCACCTGGATGACAGCGTGTAAGGTCCCAACCACCGACCTAGGGTAGTAACAAGAAGTGAGTTTATTCGACAGGCAACACGTTTCTATTGATCCGTGTTGAAAATTCGGTGGTGCTGAGCCCACTGCAATCATAACTGACGATGTCGTTGGGTCAGCGCAGGAATGCGTAGAGGTCGAGTCGAGTGATGAGGAACTCCATGTTCAACAATGGCCTTTGAAAGATCTACTCCGAAGCACTTGCGTCTGCACCAGCATAGCACTCTGTCTTTAGATCTGCCACAGATCGCCGTCTATCCTGGATTATACAGTGGGGGATTCTCCGACCTCTACGTTTTGTGATGAGAAACGGTTGTCGAATACCAAACGGTCTACTCGTTGGTTCACCATCCTTCAACCACTTTCCATACGTGCTCACGAGAGTAATACACCAACAGGCGAGACATTCGCCGTTTCAGAATCAGCGCCACAAGAATGAGCCCTGCGTCAAAACCGCATATATCAGTGGATTTTCGCATTTGCGGCCCGTATCTTCGTTATGATGACTGCCCATTCGTCTCTCTTCCACTTACATTTTTCATTACTGCGTCACGTGCCCGTAACATCACCAGGAGGCATTCAACCCAGCGGTGTGTACTGGTCATAATGTATATATGGGCTTTCAGCTCAGTACAGCTTGGGAGCAGAGCAGAGAGGAGTACTATTGGTCATACGACGGAGGACGATTCGCCAGCAACATAAATATTCTGTTGACAACGGGAGGATAGTCATGCGCCTTACGCGGACGCGCATTTTTGCTTGCGGCTTCCGACAGAGGTAGCCGGGGCGGCCGATGGCAGCGCAGAGCAGCAGCGGCAGCCTCCGCGCGTGCGCCGAAGTCTTTGGTTCCTCATCTTGCAGGTGGCGTTGCTGTCCTTCCAGCTATCTGTTGATATCGAATTTTGTGCCTCCACGTATGCGCACTTCCTGCCTAAGACTGGCATAAATAGGGGGCTCTAGTCATGCCTAAGCAGTGTGTTCGTCGCATTTGAAGATCTCGGCCAGTTGCGCTGATGAAATATTGTGGGGTTTTCACTATGACATCCGACGTCTTGCCCGAGAACCGTATATACAACATGTCCGTCGGGAAAGCCTCAAGCAACACAGTGGTTACAATGTTTGGCTCGTCAGTGTAGTACCGGTATACTGATTCCGCTTAGTATCTTTGTGTTTTGAGCCTCTGTTACCTTTTCTGATGTACGTTATAATTATTAGTTTACTGTAACATGTCTTACAACGGTATATAAGTGTCAGTAATCTCCAAACGCACTTTTGACCTAATCAGGTGATCACTGCGACAGTATCCAGAATGATATTTTCACTCTGCAGCGGAGTGTGCGCTGAAATGAAACTTCTTGGAAGATTAAAACTGTGTGCCGGACCGAGACTCGAACTCGAAGTTTGGAAGATAGGAGATGAGGTACTGGCGGAAATAAGGCTGTGAGGACGGGTCGTGAGTCGTGCTTGGGTAGCTCAGTTGGTAGAGCACTTTCCCGCGAAAAGCAAAGGTCGCGAGTTCGAGTCTCGGTCCGGCACAGAGTTTTAATCTGCCATAAAGTTCCACTACCACAGTATGTCAATAGAAAAAAATAGTTTTCTACTTTTAGATTAACAAAACATGTTAGATTTTTCGTTTGTAGGAACAAGACTCGCTGAATGTCACAAGATGAATTAGTTTACAATCTAACGTTTGACTATGGTAAACGAGCAACTAATTATCATTTGATGGTGACATAACATAATGGGTGGAAAGCTTAAATTTAGGGTATATTCGTATGGAAATGTACGAGTTCGTGGTGAAAAGTACTGCCTCCGAATTTTTTATTCTGGTCTCAATTTCGGTTGATTTATTGCATGTCGTGCATATTACTTGTTCGACTTTTCCGCTTCGCTGACGCAAGAGCAACCCTCTGTTCCGACTAGCAGCGTGTGGCACGGCCTTGTCTAATGTAACTATGTCGGTGCGTGAGAAACTGATAGTACGAATTCGAAAAGTTCGTCCAGACATGGAACACCCTTTCCTTCAGCATGACAGTGCCAAACCACACTGAAGCAACAATCCGAAACGTTGGGTTCACTGTCATCGATCATCCTCCATACTGTCGCGACGTGACCCATTCGACTTTCATCTAAAATGGCTCAAATGGCTCTAAGCACTATGGGAATTAACATCTGAGGTCATAAGTCCCCTAGACGTAGAACTACGTAAACCTACCAAACATAAGGACATCACACACATCCATTCCCAAGGCAGGATTCGAACCTGCGACCGTAGTAGCAGCGCGGTTCCGGACTGAGCGCCTAGCACCGCTCGGCCACAGCGGCCGGCTTTACAGGAGCGTGACGCGGTAAGGAAAATATATAATCGTAGATGACTGGGTTAATAATTCTGTCGATAATAGAAAGACAAATGGGGAAATCCACTCAAATGAGCGATTTAGATGAAGACATCATGATGCGGCACGGAGCCTGCGAACGAGCATCCAGGAAAGAGGGCAGGTGGTCGTCTGTGCGTGTGCTTCTATCGTGAGCATCTTTGGAAAGTGGCTGAAGGACGGTGACACCACGATTCGGGGACAAGATGTTGGACGTCCACACACGTGGAGATCGGAGGCTTGTCGCTCTGTAATGCAGGACAGGCGGCGATCTGTGACAGACCTGACGACATCGTGGTGCCGGTGCAAGCGTAACTGTTTCGGAGCACACCATTCAGCTTATATTGCAGAAAATAGGGCTATGCAGTAGACGATCTCTACGCGTTCCCATTTTGACCTAATCGTCAATTACGATTACAATGGGTACAGGACCACCGAGATTCGGCTGAGGGTAGTTGGAAAAGTGTCACATGGGCTGATAAGTCACGTATCTTGGTGTACCAGGTAGACGATCGAGTACACATGCGGCATCATCGAGGCGAACCCTTGTCAGATACATGTATTGCGTCACTTACGCTTGGGTTATGGCAGACATACACCTGGGGTTCTATGTTGTGTTAATGGAAGCCACCAAGACAGCTGTGCGCTATACGACCACTATTGGGTATCAATTGCAGCCCTTCACGTTTGTAGTCTTCCCTGACGGCGGTGTCATCTTCTATCATGGGACTTAGCATCTGAGGTCATCAGTTCCTAGAACTTAAAACTACTTAAACCTGACTAACTTAAGGACATCACACACATCCATGTCCGAGGCAAGATTCGAAACTGCGACCGTAGCGGTTGCGTGGTTCCAAACTAGATCCGCTCGGCCAGACCGACCGGCTGTCGGTATCACAAGGTCCGAAATGTGTGTAGTGGATTAAGAAAAATGACACTGACTCGTTGATGTCTTTGCCACCAGACCCGTCTGACCTGAACCAGATGAAACAATATGGGACGTTATCCGCTCCCACGAACTACCTGTAACGCAGCAAGTTATTACGAGATGACATTCGTTGCAGTAAGGCACGCAGCTGTCTAGTTCGGTGGCTGCAAGATGGATATATATTCACTTTGCTCACAGCACAGCTGACGCTGCCTGCTGTGAGAGCTGCATAACGTAACATTCAGTCAATACGAAGATTCATACCCCCTACGAATCTAAATAATCCACGTTATTTGTAATACGATTTTGTTCAAATTTTGTACACAGCCTCTTGTTATTAATACAATGATACTGTCAAAATTTCAGATTTTTATTTATCATAGTTTTGGAGATAAAGGGAATTACCTAAAACTCCTAAAAGGCACGCTTGTTTTTCCAAACCAAGTTAGGAACACTAACAGATTGACTTTCATTATCATCTGGAGGCATTACAAAGTTATCAGTGAGTAAAAATCAATTAATTAGATTTTTATTTTAAAAACTTTAGTCACTGTGCATTGCGTAATATAAAAACCAGTCAAAAATATCGTTTGATTACATTTTGAATATGATTGCGTGAGAATGATTGAGAGAGTGTATGTAGGACATAGGTTATAATTTAATAATTCACTTTACGTAAAACCTTGTACAAACGAACAGTGGGAAAATAATGTTGCAACCACGATTCAGGTGACGTATATCGACGTAACTTGCTCTTGTATAAAAGTAGCCAGAATGGAAGTTAGAGGCGGAATAAGTTTATTTATCAATATGAAGAATATTTCGCACTTAGTTTATTTTGATTAAACAAAATACAAGAATTTGAAGTTTTTATGACATTAATTGCTATTAGATTAGTGACTGGATACGGCAAGATTTGCCGCGAGATTGATCTGGAAGGAATGGTCTGATGGGTCGTTTAGATTAACAGCCCGTCAGAATTAAGCTGTTCCCACGCGAAAAGAGGAGTGGAAATATAGGAGAGTACCTCGAGGACGAGTCGTCTGCTAGCCGGTCTACGGACAACACGATGTCAGATCGCTCCTTAAAAGTATTCTGTAAGATGAGGAAATAGTGGGCTAACTTCGGTTAGAATATATCGTGACTGAAGCGACTGGAGTTACGAACATTTTAATGAAAGTTTGTTGTTCCTAAATTAAATAGTTAGAGAGATACGAGCGTGTAAACTTTGTGGTCGTAGTAACAACTCCGTGTGGCGTGTTTAGTGCTCTGGACGGAATGTTTTGGCGAGCACCTCTTACGAAGAAGACCACTGAAACGACCGAATCTTTAACTCGCGAATAGTTGTGGATCTGTGACTGGTAGACCGAGAAAGTTTGTCGGGTTGGACTTATAAAAATTCTAGCTGCTTTTCGAGTAAATATTTGTTATACAGACAGTGAACTTTGAATAATAACGTTCCACCGTATTAAATACGAACTTGATAGCCAGTTCGTATGTTTCAATAAGACTAAAAAGCAGGATTAATCTAATTTTAAACGCTTTCCTGCAAGTAGACTGAAAGTCCCGAACGCCCAGTTTTTTAATCATGAACTTTCAGAAACAGACTTTCAACTAGAGTTACGCGGCCTCTCTGGGGTAGGTATTAGGTGGTGGTTTCATCAACGCTGGTGTACACTGCCTAGCACGTATCTGCTATCTGCTACCACAGGTGGTTCCAGAAAATATCGTTCTTGTGCAACGCACCTAGCTCTTTATTCGCACGAAGTAATGGCTGCTATCGACAGGGGATCTCAAGTTGATTCCGTATTTCTAGATTTCCGGAAAGCTTTTGACACCGTTCCTCACAAGTGACTTCTAATCAAGCTGCCGGCCTATGAGGTATCGTCTCAGCTGTGCGACTGGATTCGTGATTTCCTGTCAGGAAGGTCGCAGTTCGTAGTAATAGACGGCAAATAATCGAGTAAAATTGAAATGATATCAGGTGTTCCCCAGGGAAGCGTCCTGGGACCACTGCTGTTCCTGATCTATATAAATGACCTGGGTGACAATATGAGCAGTTCTCTTAGGTTGTTCGCAGATGTTGCTGTAATTTCCCGTCTAGTAAGGTCATCCGAAGACCAGTATCAGTTGCAAAGCGATTTAGAAAAGATTGCTGTATGGTGTGGCAGGTGGCAGTTGACGCTAAATAACGAAAAGTGTGAGGTGATCCACATGAGTTTCAAAAGAAATCCGTTGGAATTAGATTACTCGATAAATAGTACAATTCTCAAGGCTGTCAATTCAACTAAGTACCTGGGTGTTAAAATTACGAACAACTTCAGTTGGAAAGACCACATAGATAATATTGTGGGGAAGGCGAGCCAAAGGTTGCGTTTCATTGGCAGGACACTTAGAAGATGCAACAAGTCCACTAAAGAGACAGCTTACACTATACTCGTTCGTCCTCTGTTAGAATATTGCTGCGCGGTGTGGGATCCTTACCAGATGGGATTGGCGGAGGACATCGAAAGGGTGCAAAAAAGGGCAGCTCGTTTTGTATTATCACGTAATAGGGGAGAAAGTGTGGCAGATATGGTACGCGAGTTGGGATGGAAGTCATTAAAGCAAAGACGTTTTCGTCGCGGCGATATCTATCTACGAAATTTCAGTCACCAATTTTCTCTTCCGAATGCGAAAATATTTTGTTGAGCCCAACCTACACAGGTAGGAATGATCATCAAAATAAAATAAGAGAAAATAAGAGAAATTTGGGTGTCCGTTTTTCCCGCGCGCTGTTCGGGAGTGGAATGGTAGAGAGATAGTATGACTGTGGTTCGATGAACCCTCTGCCAAGCACTTAAATGTGAATTGCAGAGTAATCATGTAGACGTAGATGTACATCGGCAAGAATCCTATCGTGGTAGGTGAACTTAACGATAGCGTTAACAAAAACGCAGACGACCGACCCCGCCCCGCCGCATACCGACCCGTAGTGAACAGACGTTGGACGATCTGTTCGTAGACATCTGGTGCCACATACCTCCGTAAATCTACCTATAACGTCTACAATCCATACCGCACAAAATGGCTGCGATACTGTCTTTCAAACGCGGATCCACACGCTGTTAAGCTCGTGGCCCCTATATTTCGTGCAACCAGCGTGAATCACTTACTGCCCGACCCAGTAATTTTCCTCTTGCTTTTGTACTTCAGTTGCTAGTGAAACTGTTGATCAAGGCAGGAAAGATACTGACAGTGTTGTGTCGTAAACGGGCAAGGCCGTCATGAATGTATGATTACTGGAGAACTGTGAGAGGTGGCGGCAGCGGAACTGGGAGAAGAGTAAAGCGGTTTCCACTTCGATTTCACCTGCTGTCAGTACCTCTCCAGAGCGCGAATGTCTTATTTAAAATGCAGTGTGTGGTCAGAGACTGGCGCGAATGCTGTGAAATACTGAATGAAGCTGGTGCCTGTCAAGGGACTTGCATGCTGGTGGGTTGACAGCCTGCACAATCAGAGCCAATTATTCTTGATGGCTACACTGCGCTACATATAACACGTGGTCACGACAGCACAGATTACCTGTCATGTGTGAAAATGCTATGAAGCTTTTTCTTTCAGTTTTCTTCTAGCATGGCTTCAGTATTTTAAATTGACAGTAAGGGGTAAGTAAAATTGTGAGTAGTGCTCGAGTAACTCAGTCAATAAAAGCATATTTGCTGCGTCAGGGACCCATTTCGGCACAGTTTTAACCTGCCAGAATATTTCAAACACATGTTTGTAATTACGTGTCAAAATTGAAGACCTGTTTTCTTCTTCAGTAGATTATCGTTCGACAGTGACTGTAAATCATCACATGGAGTACAAAATTTTTAAGCTGCAAAGACGTACAAGTTACCTAATTGCCAATCAAGTTAATTGCCGTGGTACGTGGGAGGAAAGAAAATACGGCTTCCTGCTCACTGTCGAGACGTAAATCGTTCATGAGGTTACGGGACTTCCCCGTATTCCGAGCAGCAGCCCGCGCATGATGTGTTGTAGTACTGGCGGCTAGCGATTGCGTAATACAATGTGGAAAGTATTAGTTGTTTAATGGCATTCATCAAAATTTGCACAATTTAACTCATTCTCTTCAGACTGACGTACAAGTACAGAATCCTGAGTCATAGGCCAATCCAGTTAGCAGTCTGTGAGTAATTTAATGACTAAATAAAACTAATCGCAGGTAAGGCATATGCCAGACCGAGGTTCATTGCAAGAGTTTTCAGGAAGTCCAACCACAGAGAAGGTAGCTTACAAAATCTCGTCTTACTTGAATAGTGTTTGTCAGTCTGAGATCTGTACCAGATAGGACTGACAGAGGAAGTAGAGAATATCCGAAGAGGATCACTGTGCTTCGTTACAAATTTATTTAGCTGGCGCAAAAGCATCACGAAGATGCTCAGTCAACTCAAGTGACGGACGTTAGAAGAGAGGCGTTCTGCATCACGACGTGGTTGACTGCGAAATTCCAAAGGCGTACATTTCTAAGAGAGTGAACCTTTATTTCTGCCTCCTACGTATATTGCGTGGAAATGACTATGAAAAACAAATGAGTGAGATTCGAGGCGACATGAACGTTTACCAGCAATCGTTTTTCATGTGGAACATTAGTGACCGGAACAGGACAGGGAGGACGCGACAGCGTTACACAATGTAACCTCCGCCACGCATCATTAAGGTGACTCTCTGAATATAGATGTAGATGTTTTGTAATTTTGAAATGCATTGGAAACAGCAGCTAAAAATATAAAATTGGCATTCGCATAATATGTATAATTAAGCGCAAAAATATTGTCGTGAAATCCATTCCAAGGCGCCTTTGTTAAATATAAAATTTATTAACGGAAATATTAATTTTGACAATAACACAGAAAAATGTATTGTACTACTATCTCTTTAGATTAACGTATAGCGTGGATATTTCAACATCATATTCAGTAAACAACCTTCACGAAGTTTTGTCAGTTGTTAATACTTTGAGGTACAGTGCGTTTTGAATAGACCACTATGGAGGAAAAAAACTACAACCAGCCGCAGTAAAAATCATACACACATCAAAAAAAGTTTTGCATAACCCCGGTTCACAGAACTCCTGAAGATAGACGTTGACTGTGAATGTTGTATTACAGACATATTCCCTTTGACCGTTCAGAGACGTCACTAAACCCGGCCAAAGACGTTAACAACAATGTATGAGCAGCGCCCATTAGATGGAGGGGTCCGTCAGCCGATCAGTTCCAGTCATTCCACCAGGAAGGAGATACACGGCTCGTGTTATCTGTAGTTCAACCATGCCTAGAGGGTCAGTACGGCAGTTCGATCGCATCCACATTGTTATTTTGTGCCAGGAAGGGCTCTCAACAAGAGAAGTGTCCAGGCGTCTCGGAGTGAACGAAAGCGATGTTGTTCGGACGTGAAGGAGATACAGAGAGACAGAAACTGTCGAACACATTCCTCGTTCAGGCCGCCCAAGGCTACTACTGCAGTGGATGACCGCTACCTAGGGATTATGGTTCGGAGGGACACTGAGAGCAACCCCACCATATTGAATAATGCTTTTCGTGCGGCCACAGGACGTCGTAGAACGACTCAAACTGTGCGCAATAGGCTGCATGATGCGCAAATTCACTCCCGACGTCCATGGCGAGGTCCATCTTTGCAACGACGACACCAGGCAGCGCGGTAGAGATGGGCCCAACAACATGCGGAATGGACCGCACAAGATTGGCATCTCCTTCTCTTCATCGATGAGTGTCGCATATATCTTAAATCAGGCAATCGTCGGAGGTGTGTTTGTAGGCAACCCGATCAATCTGAAAGCCTTAGACACAATGTCCAGCGAATGCAGCAAGATGGAGATTCCCTACTGTTTTTCGGGTAGCATTACGTGCGGCCGACGTACGCCGCTGGTGGTCATGGAAGGCGCCGTAACGGCTGTACGATACGTGAATGCCATCCTCCGAGCGAGAGTGCGACCATATCGGCAGCATATTGGCGAGGCATTCGTCTTCATGGACGACAATTCGCGCCCCCATCGTGCACATCCTGTGAATGACTTCCTTCAGGTTAACGACATCGCTCTACTAGAGTGGCCAGCATGTTCTCCAGACATAAACCCTGTCGTACATTCCTGGGATAGATTGAAAAGGGCTGTTTGCGGACGACGTGACCCACCAACCACTCTGAGGGATCTACGCCGAATCGCCGTTGAGTAGAGGGACAATCTGGACCAATAATTCCTTGATGAACTTGTGGATAGTATGCCACGACGAATACAGGTTTGCATCAATGCAAGAGGACGTGCTACGGGATATTAGAGGTACCGATGTGTACAGCAATCTGGACCACCACCTCTGAAGGTCTCGCTGTATGGTAGCACAACATGCAATGTTTGGTTTTCATGATCGATAAAAAGGGCGGAAATGATGTTTATGTTGAACTCTATTCCAATTTTCTGAACCGAGGTGATGGAAAACTCTGTTTGATGTGTGTAGTTTCTTTATTTATTAAATTAGATGGTTGGTTGGTTGGTTTGGGGAAGGAGACCAGACAGCGTGGTCATCGGTCTCATCGGATTAGGGAAGGATGGGGAAGGAAGTCGGCCGTGCCCTTTCAGAGGAACCATCCCGGCATTTGCCTGGACTGATTTAGGGAAATCACGGAAAACCTAAATCAGGATGGCCGGACGCGGGATTGAACCGTCGTCCTTCCGAATGCGAGTCCAGTGTCTAACCACTGCGCCACCTCTCTCGGTTTATTAAATTAGAGGCTTAAATTTGATTTAGTTTCACCGGAGAGCCATCTTCCACCGTTAAAAATTTGACGACTGTTTAGGGTGTCAATTGGGAAACCCAATAGTGTTTATATTACCATAAACGCCTATCTATGCCATTTGTCAGGTCGACGGCTGCTCCAAGTGCCATTCACATGCGCGAACGGTTGCAGGAACGTACCGGGGCAGTGTAGCATTCATTAACGGATCGTACATGAGCCCATATAATGTAGGCATGTGTCAAACAGGACGACTGTAGTTTGATATAACTAGCGTTCTGAGTCAGTCGTTCTCTGTTTCAGTTTGTAATAGTAAAGGAGGTCATTTGCCTTACATGGCTCCATTATTAAATTTTAATATCGTGAAAGGGACAATGTTATCGTGTATTGGTAGTCTTCGTAGCTGTCTTAATGTGTGACATCTATATGAGACATGGAGTGACTTTAAATAGGTCCTTAATTTCGATATTTTTCTGTATTTTTCGTATGCCACATGCATGCAATAGCGTATAGAGTTAAATTTGCACTTTAGGGCGAGCAAAAACAGCACTGCATTAGCTTGCCGGTGGTTGATTAAACTTTTAGCAGAGACCTATAGAGACAGAGTAGACTTTCAAACCAGATGCGCGACAGGTGCAGTGAGAAAAAAAAAACAGGGAGGAAACATTACGGAAAAAATAGGTAACATTAATTGCCGAATATAGTTTAAGTTATTTATTTAAAGATGAAAAGTTTTACCAAAATGCATACGTCATTGAGATATTCATTAAAGATTGGAAAGGAATTAACACCGCGTTACGCAGCAGGTGGATCTGAAATGTCAACAGCTATCCTGAGGGTTGAAGATAATGGATTTAGATTATTTTCTCGTTACCCATTTACGTGATCCTGAGTCCTGTTTTTGTTTGGGTCGAAGTGAGAGATGACTTGTGAGAACTCAAATGAATAAATAGTGAGCATTACCTTAGCAATTAGAAAGAGAAAAGAGATACTGTGTGAAGGAGACCCATCGCAAGCGTTTGTCGGCACCCCACATGTGGCTACTAAAAATGTCTCGGTAAGGAGTCGAACATGCTTTGCCATAAACAGAGGCGATGTGTATAAAAACTTGAATGCGTATATCTTTATTAAGCAATCGCATACCGAAATTAATATTTCCTTTTCCCAGTTAAATAATACCATTGCAGGAAGAATTACAGAGACTTCCTCTTTCAGAATTTTGCATATCGGTTAAATAACATGACCTAAGTACCATTATGGAGTGCAAAAATGTTAAGGAATAAACGACGATCTATTTTGAGATTTTCCTCGGCAAAGAATCACTCATGTAGTGAATATAGAAAATTTTTTGTTTGAGGATGATGACTTACGCAGATAGTGAATCATCTGAAAGAAGAACATAACCGTAACCGATTTAAGAGAATTACTTGCAATTTTAATCAGAATGGTTCGATCTAAACCTGAACTCTGCTGCATAGTGCCTCGACCGTAATTCATGACATCCTTGCTCGTCTAGTAATGAATGTCACTTCTACTTAACGTATTCAATATCTGTCGCACTCATTTTACTTTTCAGGCAGATTCAGTTTCCTACATATCGGCTTCAACTTTTATATTCCATCGTTAACGGAACCACGGGAACGAGGTCGTATGAGAAACTGACAGATAGAAATAATTTGCCTGATATTGCCACTGAATGATCTTCAATTTTATTGGAAAGTGATTAGTTTAGAGTCTACTAGCCACGTCTACAGGTCCACCTGTGAACAATAAAATTAATGATAATTTAATTAAGTCTGAGTCAAATTTATTCTTACTCCAGTTTAAATACTGTTTATTTGGAATCTCTGTATGACATCTTCCTCAAAAAGTGTTTTAATCTCTGTCCTACCCTTATCAAGATATTATGTAAGGTATCTAGTATGTAGGAGAACTGTATTCAAAACTGCGTACAACGTGCTGGAGTCAATGAAAATTTATGCTTGATCGTGACTCGAACCCGGTTCTCCCGCTTTAAGCGAGCGGTCGCCTCAACTGTTTCTGCCACCCGACCAAGCCTCCAGGACCTATCTAAACCTCCCTATGTCACCATGTGTGTGCGTCCTATACTCGCACTAATTCTGTGACCCACGGAGAGACATATTTGTCAATGTCGCAGCCCTCTCCTAGGTATGAAAAGTACACTGCAGTGCCTGTGTGTGTGCGATGTATTAATGCAGTGTCCTTCAAACGTGTGCGAAGGACGTTGTATTAGTACATCGCACAAACACAGGCACTGCAGTGTACTACCTAGTACCTCACTGACGAGCATGAAGCGTTTATTTACTAAGGATTTTTCATTATCTCTTATTTATTCTCGTGTAAAGACGATGTTGTCACGTCATCGTTGATTACCCGGAATGAATTACTTCATCAATTCTATTTTTTCAGTCCATTTCTACCAGCCGCATAGCAGTTTACGGGCTGCGTGCTTTGTTCAGTTTCATGCCGTTTTTTTAGTGTCTCTTGATGGATTGAATGTCTACAATCTAATCTGTCTCGGAACCAATTTCTTCTTCTTTGTTCTCTCTTCCGTTACGTGACTAATGGTGAGCTCGCCCTGGGGGTTAACGCCCAAAACCTGAATGATTTGTTGCCTCCCCGTTGTTCTAGATGAACACGACACGGTTTCGTTCTGGTTCTTGTTTTTATTTTCGACTACTTCCGCTCTGGCGAAATCAGAGCGTGGAAATTGGAAACATCGGTTTCTAAAAGAAGGAAGGGGTAAAAACTGTTTCACAGGTTACTATTAAAAAGGAAGCGAAGTCAGTGATTAGCCTACCGTCAAGGATCATTTCATTAGGTTACAAGCACTAGCTCAGACTGGACGAGCGTGGGGAATGAAATGGACCGCGGATCTTACGAAGGAACTGTCTCTTAGTAGATTGATGGAAATGACTGAGAACAAAAGGAGGTTTGAACTTCGATCTTCCCGAATGCATCTCAAGCTCTTCAACTACTTCGAGAACTAGCCCAACAGCTAATTATTACTGTGTCTAGGTAGATACAGGAACGTAATGGCAACAAGGAAGCAGCGAGTGATACCTAAGACTGTAAAAAAGGTGCAGGTCTTTCCCGTTTTCAAGAACGGTCGTAGTACAGATGCACATTATTACCGACATTTTTTGCTGAGAGCAACTTATTGTAGAATCATGGAACATGCTTTATGCTCACGTATTACGATGTCTTTGGATAACAAAATCTGTAAAAAATCTACTTGGCTTCCGTAACGAAAGATCATGCAAATTCATCTCGCTCTGTCCGCCCATGAGATTCAAGTCGCCGAAGAAATCGGTACTCCTTGTGATGTCGCTTTCCTCACTTTCAGGAAGGCATTTGATACAGTCTCGGACTGTCCTTTAGTGAGAAATAATACGAGTTTTAGAATACCTTACCAGGTTTGTGGCTGGAGTCAAGGCTTTCTTGAGATAGAAGTCAACGCATAGCTTTTACTGGAAAAAATGTACACCCGCAGGGGTAATTTCAGAGCACTCAAAGAAGTATGATAAGACCGTTACTGTTTACATTATATATAACTGATTCATTCGATAACACCGTACAACCCACGAGGCTGTTAGCAAATGATGTGGTTGTCTACAATATGTTATATACAATAAAATAACAATTTCAGCAGATTTTAGCGAATTGTAAGAAGGCCAGCAGAGGGCGGATGAACGATGCATGGACTTAGGTGCGACCATTAACGTAAGTAAAAGTAACGTGTTGAGCATTGGTTCCCAAAATCCAGCCGCCGATTCTGAGGTAGCTATGCACAGAAAATGGCTCTGATTTTAAGAGTGTGTTTCAAAGATTCCGATCTCGAACGTCCTCGAAAATGTTCTTGGTATCTTCATCCGTTTGCGAGGTAGGGAGGTTCAAAGTTATCCTACTTGTACACGTAAAATCCGGTGTGAGGCGGAAATGCAGCACGGAGAAATGCACTGTAAAGTGTCTCTGTTATCATTTGAGATCCTCAAGGTGCAGTACAGGTGCACATTCTTTTTCTTTTGCTAATGACATCCGGTCTGAGGTGTAAAATTAGTTTTGCCTTATTTCAAATTCACGCTATTATCTAAATTTTTCTGACCAATATATTTCTTTTAATATGAGTTAAATACCCTGCTTCAGCAGGGAAAAAAAGGGAACCAGCGGTAAAATGCTCATATCGAAGTATAAAAAATGAGAATACGTCCCTGTTTATTTAAAAGACTCCGACTGAGAAGTGGAACTCCAGCTACCTCATTCTACCTTCCTCAACAACTTCAAAAAATTTTCGAAAAATTTTGATATGCGAACACATTCTCGCTTTTTTTTTGCTGAGAGAGAAGACAGTGGCAGTGGTGCAGAGACGGATAAGTAGTAAATACTAGGAAGACAGTAGACAGTGGCTGTGTTATAGAAAGAGCGACGGAGAATATAGTGGTGTGAGAGAAAGAAGGGAACCAGTGGCAGTGGAACATAGTTGGCAGTGACAGAAAAGCGTTAGGAAAAGAGTGAAGGGGACACTGCCATGGGGAGGGGGAGGTGCGGATAAAGAGAAAGTGGAGGTGGGTGAGGGCCAGTGATAACGAGAGACAGAGTGTGTGACAACGAAGAAGGGAGATGTAGTTACAGTGAGAAGAGACAGCAGGGGTATGAAGGAACGCAATATTAGCAGCGAGAGAAGGCAAGAGGGAGACAGTGACACTGATAGGAGACTGTTGTAGTAGAACAGAACGAAGGAGACTGTGACTGTGACACAGACGATAATGACAGGGAGGCACAAAGAGATAATTACATTGAGTTGAGTTAAATGTGTGAGTGAGAAAGGTCAACTAGGAGTGGGTGGGTATGAAATACTTACAGCGATGTGCTACGGGGTGCGAGTAAGTTAAAATAAGAGGAGCTTGTGGGAGTTTGAGGTGAGTTGCATGTTAAAAACACGTGAATATATTCGCATGCCAAAATTTCTGGGAAAATTTTCAGAGGTGTTGAGGAAGATAGAATGAAACAGCTGGTACAACACTTTTAAATATACAAGAACGTATTCGCATTTTTTGTGCGCTAATAGAAGCATTTTTCTGCTGGTCTATTACTGTGCTATTTCACTGTTGATGAAAAGTCGCTGGAAACAAGTAGTCAAAATTAGTAACTAGGCCTACCGTAAAATACTTCGGAGTACCCTTTCGGTGTGACCTAAAGCGGAATCCAGAATAAAATTTTCCCACTGCAGCGGAGTGTGGGCCGATATGAAACTTCCTGGCAGATTAAAACTGTGTGCTGAACCGAGACTCGAACTCGGGAACTTTGCCTTCAGCGGGCAAGTACTCTACCATCTGAGCTATCCAAGTCCGAATCACGGCCCTTCCTCACAGCTTTAATTCCGTCAATACCTCGTCTCCTACCTTCCAAAGTTCACAGAAGTTCTCCCTCGAACGTTGCAGAACTAGCACTTCTGGAAGGAAGGATATTGCGGAGACAAGCCTCAGAAGAGCTTCTGTGAAATTTGGAAAGTAGGAGACGAGGTACTGGCGGAATTAAAGCTGTGAGGACGGATCTTGAGTGGTGCTTGGGTAGCTCAGATGGTAGAGCACTTGCCCGCGAAAAGCAAAGGTCCCGGGTTCGAGTCTTGGTCCGGCACACAGTTTTAATCTGCCAGGAAGTTTCTAAAGCGGAATGTCCACATATAACAAAGTGTAGGAAAAGCAAATACCAAGCTGAAATTCACAGGAAGAATTGTAACGAAATTTAACTCACCCACGAAGGAAGTGGTTGACAGACCACTTGTTCGACGGGTTTTTGGATACTGCTCACCACTCTGTGTCTTATCCAGTTGGATTAATAGAAGAGACAGAGGAGATACTGCGAAGAGCGGTGCGTTTCGTAACGGGATAGTTTGGTCGGCACGAGACCTTACGGAGATGATCAGCAACCTCAAGGGGCATGCGCTGTTGTGTCCTCGTCAATGGACGCAACCTGAGCTGGCGCGCTGACGCAGTTTCCTACTGGTGCCACGGGCGGCGCTTTATAGCTCGCCGCCAGCCACGAGTACGGCCCAATCAGCAGTCTCCGTACCACCGCCAATGAGATGGACCTCCGCGTTGTGGTAATCGGCGGCCACAGGCAGCGAGAGGTTCATGTTCGGCATTGGTGTACGACAGTACTAGTACAGAGTTCCAGTGTCGCAGTTCTTAGTGGAGATAAGCCTGCGAGACTTAGTCTGCAACTGGAATCGCATATAGCCTGTATGCAGTGATTGACATTGTGTCACCCATGATGGACATTGTCTTCTTGACACTGTATTCAGTGACGCACGCTTTGACATCATGCCACTGCGTAGTTGTACTCGTATCTGTTCTCAAGCACATCCAACGACTTGCTGTACAACATCAGTTAAATATCGCATAGCAATAAAGCGTATGCCACTGATTTGTCTCTACTGTCACAGTGACAGTCCGCCTCGGAGCACCTAAACCTAATACGACATATGCGAGCCATTCATCTCAGACTACCTGTGCACATCAGATTCTATAAGAGAGGCGTTGTGAACGATTTGCTATAGAAATTCCCAGAGATTAATTTCAGGGAAAAGATGGGTAACAGACGTCATCTTATTCCCACATAGTGCTATTTGAAGTCTTAAATTGTCTGGTTGATGGCCAGCCGTTGTGGCTGAGCGGTTCTAGGCGCTTCAGTCTGGAACCGCGCGACCGCTACGGTCGCAGGTTCGAATCCTGCCTCGGGCATGCATGTGTGCGATTTCCTTAGGTTAGTTAGGTTTTAAGTAGTTCTAAGTTCTAGGGGAGTGATGAACTCAGATGTTGAGTGCCATAGTACTCAGAGCCATTTGAACTATTTTGTCTGGTTGATGGCCAGCTTGCTTACGGTTATGAATTTTTTATGTTAAATTAATTGTTGTAAGATTTCACGTTGTATATTTGATAGACAAACAACTCAGTTATAATACGGCACGAAGTACTCTCATTTTTTCAAAAATTGTTTTGACTGAAGTTCGTCTTTTAATAAATTGTCATGTATAAGTGAATATTATTCTTTCTACTGAAAGAGGAATCTTTAATAATCATCATCCAGATCCTTAAGCTTCAATTAAGGTTGCTTAGCAAGGGCACATATATTTCTTACACAACTGTGACGCTACCCGCAATTATTAGGACACCAGATGAAAGATGGAGGAGAGGGGAGTACTGAAGCTGTCACAGAGGGGATATCACATGGTCGTTTAAGTAGTACAGACCTTAAAGTGCTTCTTGGAAAATCTTGTTGAATACCATCAAGAAGAAGATTTCACTGAAACGGTCTTGGAACGTACAGATAGATGGAACCAGTGATATGCTTTGGGACTTGCCTTCTGTCGGCAGTGCTCGTATCAAGTGAGCTGTCCAGGTATTTCTTCCAGTATGATTCAAGACTTCATTTGTACAGGACCTCCCCAAACTTCTCAAATGTCACACTTCGTCTCCTATAGACAATAGTGAACGTAACCTCCATGAAGAACTTCTGGGTTAAACAACAATATTAGAATTGAGTCCGCCTTGATACAAAACACCTTGTTAGTTGCTCATTATTTATTTCATAAACTAATTTCGGCGACAAATAACACCATCATTAGGGTGGTTTTTTAAATTTTATTTATTGTATGTTATGATATGTTTTTTTTAAGAATTATTGCCGCTGTTTGCGGCGTATGTTCTTTGCTTGTTTCTGTTGCCTTTTTTTCTCAGCGTACAGAAAAACAAAACTTCCGCTTATGATCAAGAACATTACGCCCGATCATGAACAAAAATGGCTCTGAGCACTATGGGACTTAACATCTTAGGTCATCAGTCCCCTAGAACTTAGAACTACTTAAACCTAACTAACCTAAGGACATCACACACATCCATGCCCGAGGCCGGATTCGAACCTGCGACCGTAGCAGTCCCGCGGTTCCGGACTGCAGCGCCTAGAACCGCAAGACCACCGCGGTCGGCGATCATGAACATGTCGCTCTAATGGTCGTAAACATAGTGTGAAAGTTTTGTTTTTCTGCGTATAGAATCAGCTACATGCCGTCCAACGAACTTGCAGACGACGTGATGTACGTTGAGAAAAAATGGAAACAGAAAAAAAGCACAGAAAATATGCCGCATACAGCGACAGTAATCCTTAAAAAACATGCCATAACATACAATAAATAAGATTAAAAAAAAACACTGATAATGGTGATGTTTGACGCCGAATCGAGTTTGGGAAATAATTAATGAACAAATAACAAGGTATTTTGCATCAAGGCGGACTCTATTCTGATAGTGATGTTTAATCCAGAAGCTCTTCATGGAGGCTACGTTCACTATTGTCTGTAGGAGACGAAGTGTGACAATTGAGAAGTTTGCGGAGGTTTTCTTTGACCGGAGCCGCTACTATTCGGTCGAGTAGCTCCTCAACTGGCATCACGAGGCTGAGTGCACCCCGGAAAACGGCAACAGCGCGTGGCGGCTTGGATGGTCACCCATCCAAGTGTCGGTCACGCCCGACAGCACTCAATTTCGGTGATATGACGGGAACCGGCGTATCCACTTCGGCAAGGCCGTTGCCGTTTTTATAATAAACCTATCTTAATACTGAATCATATCTATTATTCAAGTAGACAACATCGCTTGATCACCTTTAATAATTTTACTTCTTCTGTGGGAAATAATACGAGTAGTCATGTACTAAAAAAAAAAAGATAATGTACCGTCTTCAGTATCACTACACAGGGCCACATTTCATAGTCATTCACGTTTAAAACCATTGCATATAATTTTCACAGCAGTGTCAATGAAGCGGAAGTTTTGTGTCTCAGAGAAATTGAGAGGCAGATGTTCATTAGAGGCACCCACAGGCAGGCAGAGTGTCGCGAAGTCCACCATTTATTAAAGGATGGAATACGGCATTAAATTCAAAGTTTTAAGCGAGGGGCTGCTTGGGAAGATGACGGAGCAGTGGGCGCAATCAGATATTCTCCAGCCGGGGTGGCCGAGCGGTTCTAGGCGCTACAGTCTGGAACCGCTCGACCGCTACGGTCGCAGGTTCGAATCCTGCCTCGGCATGGATGTCTGTGATGTCCTAGAGGTTAGCTAGGTCTAAGTACTTCTAAGTTCTAGGGGACTGATGACCTCAGAAGTTAAGTCCCATAGTGCTCAGAGCCATTTGAACCATCAGATATTCAAACAGCGACAGACTGGTGACGGTCGGCAATATAGGCTAAGTACACACGGAAACAGCCTCTGTTCAGCCAGCACGTGACCGAGGTCCCGTATAGCAGGTCGTGACAGTGACACAAGTGTGCCGGCCGGTGTGGCCGTGCGGTTAAAGGCGCTTCAGTCTGGAACCGCGTGACCGCTACGGTCGCAGGTTCGAATCCTGCCTCGTGCATGGATGTGTGTGATGTCCTTAGGTTAGTTAGGTTTAATTAGTTCTAAGTTCTAGGCGACTGATGACCTTAGAAGTTAAGTCGCATAGTGCTCAGAGCCATTTGAACCATTTTTTTTTGACACAAGTGTCTCGTGAGTTTCTGATATATGGTAATGTACACTCCTCGTTGGTGATGTGCGTCAGAGGCAATGTTCTAGAAACTCAAGGAGCGTCACAAGAAGGGGATCCGCCACATCCCAAGGGGGAGCACAGTTGGTAGTCGTCTAGGACGCAACCCCTGTGCCGGGCGTCACCACGCTGTGGACTAAGGACATTTAGAGTTACGTCAGAATCGAGACATTTCTGAGAGGATAGTCTAAGGACCGTAAGACAGAAGGCAGCTGACAGAGTTACGTGAGGCCGTACATCGTAAGATTGTGCATTGAACAGGAGAAGCTAAAGTCAGTAGTGTCAGAAGTGAACCTCCAATGAACTTTTTTTGCCTGAGTTTGATTAGACCTGAGTTTCCGTGCCCTGTACACAGAGTTCTGTGTCCCTGAATACCCTCTTTAGCTTGTAGATTCTTTACGAGGTGGAGTTCTGAAAGCTGCCTACGCGAAATTCGCCCACCGATTACATCGATCGAGGTAAGCTGTTGTAATTACAACGTATCCTTCTCACTCCCTCTCGGGAAACGACAAGAGAGATATATTGGAAGGTTTCTAAAATACAGTATTTGGGAACATTATGAGTCAGTTTAACGTAAACAACTATCTTGAAAACGGCAAAATAATACATATTGACTGGAGAGCTTATTTACCGTGTTCTTTTCTCTCATTGATTAACATATGTATAGACAATGCCATGCTTCTAGGTAAGAAAACGTCATGTACAAAATGGAAGCTATGACTAGGAAAATAAACAAGGCTTTTCAGAATGACTCCTTAAGATAAAAAGTTGTTGACAATGAAGTGTTAGAACAAATTAAATAATTGATCTTGGATGGATATTACACATGAATATGACACAGACACAGAGAAGAAAATAGTAAAATTCTCAGATGTACGGGCCACAGTCAATAGGTGTTCGAAAATGTAATGCCGGAAGACATATGATTAAAATTTTATTATCGATGGATGTTCCCACTTTATTGCTTTGCAGTGAATCAAGAGTTACACGTAAACAACGCAGTGTAATTCAGGCATCCGAAATGAGATTTCGCACAGCAGAGTAAAGGATGTAGTTAGTTAAACCGCACTGAGAATTACGACCTTAAAAAGGAATGAATATCTATAAATAGAAAATAAAATCCACAAAAGTAGAACATGGATTAAAAAAAAAAACTACAGACCTATACGCAGCACTAGATAAGTTCATCAACGCAGTACAGAGAAGATGCTTAAAGTTCTATGGACACATCTCCAGAACGGAGAACACTAGATTAACAAGAATACTACTTAACATTACAAATTAAAGAAAAAATTAAAATATCTCGTCAGAAGAAATCAAGCAGGACTTACGAAAAATGAATTCCACGGAAGATACCATCAAGGAGTGTAAAATCTTTGCAGTGCTAGTTGCAAATCATACATTCGTGGAGAAAGTTAAAAAAAAAGAACAGTGGAAAACAGTGGGCAGAGCAACGTAAGAACCAGCACAGTGAATTCATGGTGTTCGAACGAGCTCTCTAACTGGGCATAACGAATATAGAAGAAAGATAATTATTTAATAATGATTTTCTGTTTTCTTGTCACAAGTGTCCGCCCACGGTAGCTGAGTGGTCAGCGCGACAGACTGTCAGTCCTAAGGGCCCCGTTCGATTCCCGGCTGGGTCGGAGATTTTCTCCGCTCAGGGACTGGGTGTTGTGTTGTCCTAATCATCATCATTTCATCCCCATCGACGCGCAAGTGGCGTCAAATCGAAAGACTTACACCAGGCGAGCGGTCTACACGACGGGAGGCCCTCGTCACACGGCATTATTATATTACAAGTGTCCATCTTAGCCCTATTCGTACAGCTGCACTGGATTATGCACCTGCTAGTCTGAGAGGTTGCTCTGTAATATCCTGTGCTCTTGGGACACTAGCTCCTCATCCACGCCAGCTACGGTCTGTCGCCTGCTCATCTGCGGCGCGCGTTGCCGCCTTTGAGGCGCTCGGAGAGACGTCTGCGACTCCCGCTGAGACCTCTAATTGTGTCGGCTGCGGGTCAAAGGCCAGCGCTCTGCGCCCACACCGCGCCGCCAGATGAAAAGCGCGCAACCGCGCCCTAGGGAGCCGTCCTGAAAAATATAGCTCTCTCAAGTGCGGCTCGAGTCAGCGGGGGAGTCCAAAAGCCTGAAGTGAAACTTTATTACACTGTCATTAACGGCCGCTGTGAATTTGTCACGTATTCGCCACGTTTGTGCGAGTCTGAACAGAGAAACGACACAAAATTCCAAATGAAACAGTTTAAATATAGTGAGGCCTAATTCCTGCAACGGCACATCCTTTCACAGCGCTCTCTGTTCATCAGCGTTACTGCAATCCACGTTTTTCGCATTGTAACTAGTTCCCTTCTCATCTGACGTAGTTCAGCAACCGTCAAACACTTACGCTAAATAATCCAGTATTTATCTGCTTTCAGTTATAGGCTTCCTGTTTCCATTACGAAAAAACCCTCATGCTCATAAATTAAGGATAATTGCAGAATGTGGTGCCACATAACGTGGCATTACACAAAACTGGCGTTACAAAGGATAGGCACATAGGGAACACACACGACACAGATCTGTAAGTCCACGGTATTGGAGATAGGTTGAGAAAACCTTCCCGAAACACACGTGGTACAAAAAGCCACTATTTCCTGAGTATGTACCCCGACATCAATATGGGATATGATCACCATGCATACGTATACAGGCCGCATAACGGGTTGATATACTCTGGCTCAGGTGGTCGAGCAGCTCCTGAGGTATAGCCTCCCATTCTTGAACTAGTGCTTGTTGGAGCTCCTGCCGGCCGGAGTGGCCGTGCGGTTCTAGGCGCTACAGTCTGGAGCCGAGCGACCGCTACGGTCGCAGGTTCGAATCCTGCCTCGGGCATGGATGTGTGTGATGTCCTTAGGTTAGTTAGATTTAATTAATTCTAAGTTCTAGGCGACTGATGACCTCAGAAGTTAAGTCGCATAGTTCTCAGAGCCATTTGAACCATTTGGAGCTCCTGAAGTGGCCTAGGGGATTGAAGATGTGTAGAGATACGTTGACCGAGAGCATCCCAAACGTGCTCGATGGGATTTAGGTCTGGAGAACAGGCAGGCCACTCCATTCGCCTAATATCTTCTGTTTCAAGGCACTCCTCCACGATGGCAGCTCCGTGGGGCCGTCCATTGTCATCCATCAGGAGGAAAGTGGGACCCACTCCATCCCTGAAAAGGCGGACATACTGGTGCAAAATGACGTCCCGAAACACCTGACATGTTACAGTTCCTCTGACAAAGACATGCAGGGGTGTTCGTGCACCAATCATAATCCCACCCCACACCATCAAACCACGACCTCCATGCAGGTCCCTTTCAAGGACATTAAGGGGTTGGTATCTGGTTCCTGGTTCACGCCGACAAGAATCACTGTCCAGACTATACCTGGACTCGTCCGTGAACATAACCATGGACCACTGTTTGAATGACCGTGTACTGTGGTTTTGACACCAGTCTTTACGGGCTCTCGTGTGAACAGGGGTCAGTGGAATGCACCTTGCATGTCTCCGGGCGAATAAACCATGCCTGTTCAGTCGTCTGTAGACTGTGTGTCTGGAGACCACTGTTCCAGTGGCTGCGGTAAGGTCCCGAGCAAGGCTACCTGCAGTAACCCGTGGCCATCTGCGGGCACTGATCGTGATATGTCGGTCTTCTTATGGTGTTGTACACTGTGGACGTCCCGTACTGTAGAACTTGGACACGTTTTCTGTCTGCTGGGATCGTTGCCATAATCTTGAGGTCACACTTTGTGGCACACGGAGGGCCCGTGCTACGACCTGCTGCGTTTGACCAGCCTCCAGTCGCCCTAGTATTCTATCCCTCATGACGTCATCTATATGTGTTCTATGAGCCATTTTCAACACACAGTCATCATTAGCACGGCTGAAAACGTCTGCATCATACTCTGACATGCTCCAACATACCTCTGCGTATATGGACTGCTGCCAGCGCCACCATGCGACGACCGCAGGTTAAATGCATCGCATGGTCATACCCCGAGGCGGTATAAACCCGCAAACCGTCCACCAGAGCGTTGTTTCACCATGTATCAGCATTATCCTTAATTTATGAGCATGAGTGTAGTTAATCTTAGGTGTTTTTCTGCACATCAAGTACTAACTGTAATACTACTATAACAGCTACCACCAGTATGTACAACACGTCTATAGACGTAGAAACATATATTTAAGATTATGACAAAACGAATTATTCGCAGGAACAGGATCACCTTCATAGTTGTCGGAGTCATTGATAACACCGCACCTTACGGTTCTTTGCAGGCTAACGATGTCACTGTTATTGTAATCGTCGTCAGAACCATAAATCCATTCATCCATTCAGTCATCTGGGTCTTCATTCTGGTTAGCAACATCTGAATGATCATTGTCAAAACCCCCGATTGTTTTTCAGGTCTGTTCATTGCCTTCCGTTTTCTGAATAGGGCAAATCTAAGAGCAGGAGGAACTTCACGAAGAAAAATAAGGGGTAATCAAAAAGTTTCCGTTCGAAGGCTACACGGTACAGAATCGTTTTGCCAATCACTCAAAATCGCCGAGAGCAGTGGGTTAAACACCCTACCGATGGTCCAGGTTGAAGATACAAGGGGCGTTTGAAAAGTCCGTGCAAAAATAAAAACTACTTACGTGTTTGGGGTAAACCTTTCTTATTTTTCGACATCTTCTCCTTATAGACTTACACACTTCGTCGAACGCTGTTCTAATTTGTTGATCCCTTCCGAATAATAGGAGTTGCCCAAGTCTGAAAATAGCTATTAGTTGCTGCAGTCACCTCCTCATTTGAATAAAATCTTTGTCCCACCAGCCATTTCTTCAAATTGGGGAACAAATAGTGGTCCGAGGGAGCCAAGTATGGAGAATAGGGGGGATGTGAAACGAGTTGGAATCCTATTTCCATTAATTTTGCGACTACAACTGCTGAGGTGTGTGCTGGTGCATTGTTGTGATGGAAAAGGACTTTTTGCGGTCCAATCACCAGCGTTTTTCTTGCAGCTCGGTTTTCAAACGGTCCAATAACGATGAATAATATTCACCTGTAATAGGTTTACCCTTTTCCAGATAGTCGATGAGGATTATCCCTATCAAATCCCAAAAGACAGTCGCCATAACCTTTCCGACCGAAAGAATGGTCTTCGCCTTTTTTTTGGTGCAGATTGGTAACCCATTGTTCGATTGCCTTTTGGTCTCAGGAGTATAGAAATGTATCCATGTTTCATCCACAGTGACGAAGCGACGCTTAAAGTCCTACGGATTCTTCCTGAACAGCTGCAATCCTCCTTGCAACACTTCACACGATTCCGTTTTTGGTCAAGCCTGAGCAATCGCGGAACCCATCTTGCGGATAGCTTTCTCATGTCCAAATGTTTATGCAAAATATTATGTACCCGTTCATTCGAGATGCCCACAGCACTAGCAATCTCACGCACCTTAACTCTTCTGTCATCCATCACCATATCATGTATTTTATCAAATCTAGAGTCGTAACCTCCACAGGGCGTCCAGAAAGTTCAGCATCACTTGTGCCCATATGGCCACTCCGAAAATTTTGAAACCACTTATAAACTCTTCTAATCGAAGGTGCAGAGTCACCGTAATGTTTACGAAGCTTCTCTGTAGTCTCCTGAGGCGTTTTGCCTTTCATAAAGTAATCTTTAATCACCACATGAAATTCTTTTTAATCCATTTTTTGACAATCTCTCGACTTCCTTGATTCACACGAATGCCAAACACAAAGAAATAGACCAATATGGCTGACACTTTGCGTACGTTCTTTCCAAAGATGCTACTAACTAAACATGACTTCGATACTTGCCGGTGGTGCCATCTCTCGGACTTTGCACGGACTACTAAAACGCCCCTCGTAAACGTTTGGTAAAAATCATATACTGCTGCGTCTCCTGCTACCTGCTACACATCCTCGACTCTTCAGGGTTTTGTTAAGCAACCAAAGCCGTAATAATCTCTTAGGAAAAGATCAGGACTATAGTACTGGTGCTCGAGTGTGTCCCACTTGGGTCTGGGTAATTTCTGCATTACGATATTTGCGATATGTGGACGTGCGTTACCGTGAAGCGGCAGCACCCTTCGTCGCGTCATCCCACAACGGAAGTTTTCGATAGACAAGCTGCCCCGTACACTTTCTTCATTCTCCGACTGATGTTTAGCGGCGTTTGTCCTCCGTCGGCCAGGGAAAGAATAACATCACGTTGGTCCTGTTTGTACACATTTGGTAATAATGTTACTGTGGTTCACGTTTCCGCATTTAATGCACGCACGTCGGAAAAAAGACAAGAATGCCGTGCTCAGAAACACGCATCGGAGTCGTGTCGTGCTATGTTGAATATACGCTGCAACAATGGCCCCAACGGGAAATTTTTTGATGTCCGCTAATAGTAACTAGTTTAAGCATCAAATTACGATCAAAATGTTAAATAAGCAAAAAGTTCAAAATTCAAATGTGTGATATCTTATGGGTCTTAACTGCTAAGGTCATCAGTCCGTAAGCTAACACACTACTTAATCTAAACTATCCTAAGGACAAACACACACACCCATGCCCGAGGGAGGACTCGAACCTCCATTGGGACCAGCCGCACAGTCCATGACTACAGCGCCCTAGACCGCTCGGCTAATCCCGCGTGGCAAGCAAAAAGTACTTGAAGCCAGTAGAGTTTGATACACTGAATACTGGCGTAAATAGACGATGTACTTAGAATATATCATAACTCAAAAAAAAAAAATGGTCAAATGGCTCTGAGCACTATGGGGCTTAACTTCTGAGGTCGTCAGTCCCCTAGAACTTAGAACTACTTAAACCTAACTAACCTAAGGACATCACACACATCCATGCCCAAGGCAGGATTAGAAACTGCGACCGTAGCGGTCGCGCGGTTCCAGACTGCAGCACCTAGAACTTCTCGGCCACCCCGGCCGGCTATATCATAACTTATGGCGTTCATGGACATGGTGCAGAAAACAAGGTTATGTCGAGGTTCATACGTACCGGATGGCGCACGAAACACGAGTAAACTAGGCACCTGTCAGCAGTGTTCTATGTGTTTTTAAACTAGTGATTGCGTTCTTCCCAGAACAGTGTCCTTCTCTGTGGCTGAGTGCTCAGCTCGGCTGACTGGCATCCGGAGGACCCGAGTTCGATTCCTTGTACGGCTCGAGATTCTCTTCTTGCTGTCGCCTTCTATATTATAACCACCTTATTTAATCTAGCTTCCCACACCAATGATCGCATTCACGTCTACACGCTACTGATTAAGTCAGACCTCTGCAGCCGCTCTCGCGTGGGCAAATTAATTGCGCTCCCGGAATGTCCGAACTGCGGTGCAATATACGCGGGCCCCTGCGAAGAAAGGCACGTCCACGGACTCGTCGCTGGCGACGAGTCGTTGCTAGGCAACGCGAGAAGGGCGGTCGCGCAGCTGGCGCGCCCTCTAGGCAACGAGCAGACCGCGGCGCACGTGCCTTTTCCAAGCCTCGATAGCCGTTGCTCAGTCTGAAAGACGGCACACGAATATAAAGCTTTAGCCTCTTTTCCAAACAAGTAATGCCACTCTTTTCGTAAATAAAGTTCTCTTAAAATATTTCTTTGTTTATAGCGACGTTAAGGCTACTGTCAAGTCTAAAATTCTACATCTCCATGACTACTCTGCAATTCACGATCTCAAGTGTCTGACAGAGGATTCACCGAATCACTTTCAAACTGTTTCTCTGCAGTGCCACTCAAGAAAAATGAACCCTTAAATCTTTCCGCGTGAGCTGCGATTTCTCTTCTTTTGTTACGATGATCAGTTCTCCTTACATTTTTCCATTCAACGTAGAATGTTGGTGATTGAAATTTCTTGCAAAAATCTCTCCGAAACGATAAACGTATTTCTTTTAATGATTGCCATCCCATATCGCCTATCATATCCGTGACACTATCTACCTTATTTCGTGATAATACGAAACGAGCTACCTTCCACTGAATTTTTTCGATGTCTTCCCTCAATCTGATATAGATACCACACCCCGTAGCAATACGCCAGAAGGGGATGGACAACCGCAGTGTAGGCAGTCTCTTTACTACACCTGTTGCATGTTTTAAGTGTTTTGCCAACAAAACACAGTCTTTGCTTTGCCCTCCACACAACATTATCTATATGATAGTTCCAATTTAAGCTACCTGTCATTTGCAGCCTTTGGTTTAGTGCGCTTTATCGTGAAACACAAATTTGACGGAATCCTTTTGGTACTAGATGACCACAAATTTTACATTATTTAGACTCAATTAGCACTTTTAGCACCATACAGATATCTTGTCTCAATTATTTTTCAATCGGTTTTGATCTTCCGAGGACTTTACTGGACGGTAAAAAACAGCATCAGCTACCAAAGATCTAAGATGGCTGCTCATATTTTCTCCAATACTCAAGAAAGGAAATGGGGGTAATCCGCTGGACTACAGAACCACATCACTAACGTCGATTTGCAGTACGATTCTGGAACATGTTTATGCATTCGGAATCCTCCGAGTTGAATTAAGTACGCTGTATTCGTTAATTGCAGGCGTAGCATTACCATCACATTTGCCATTTAATAAACACCATATCGACGTATTCCTCCGTCGTTAATTTGAAAGCCGGCCGGAGTGGCCGAGCGGTTCTAGGCGCTGCAGTCTCGAACCGCGCGACCGCTACGGTCGCAGGTTCGAATCCTGCCTCGGGCATGGCTGTGTGTGATGTCCTTAGGTTAGTTAGGTTTAAGAAGTTCTAAGTTCTAGTGGACTGATGACCTCAGAAGTTGAGTCCCATAGTGCTCAGAGCGATTTGAACCATTTTTTTAATTTGAAAGGCATCCCTATTTCAAATCAATCTACAATCTAAAACAGTGATTTTGTGGTTTGACTTAAACACACTGTTGTTATGTTCTTTCGCCGAACAATACAGAAAACTAACTCGTTTCAAGGTTAGGAAACGACTGAAACAACTCACTAACGGTTGCCAAGAATAACATAAACCTTTCTACATTCTTAATGGGAAGTAAACAGATTTACTGGTATAATAATCTTTACTTCTCTGGATGTTCTGAAAAACTGCTATAGATACACGTCTGGGACATGTCTTATTAGATTCACCAGACAAATAACAACAAAATAAATAGAAACTGTCCTTTACTTTAACCTCGTAAAGTTTTGCGATGGCTTCATATTTAGCCAAGTTGCTATATTATAGGCAAAATCTTTTATTAGCCGTTCAAAGTGGTTCAAATGGCTCTGAGCACTATGGGACTTAACTTCTGAGGTCATCAGTCCCCTGGAACTTAGAACTACTTAAACCTAACTAACCTAAGGGCATCACGTACATCCATGCCCGAGGCAGGATTCGAACCTGCGACCGTAGCGGTCGCGCGGTTCCAGACTGTAGCGCCTAGAACCGCTCGGCCACGCAGGCCGGCTTCTAGCCGTAACTCCGTAACCAAACATTTGCGGACCTATGTTTATACGAATTTTTTTCTTTAGTTTTACGCATAGAATACCATATTAATATATTTGCATATCTTTGTGAATCACCTTGTATAACAAGAAGGAATAAATATTGGAGGGACAATTTGGCTAATGGTTCACATGCCGCCTGAAGGTAGTCGAACCTGGATGCGAGAAAGAAATCAGAGCTCCACATTTACACAGCCTAGCTCAGCATTCTGACAGAAACTTTTACATTATTGTTTAAAGTAATAGATAGTTCATGTCCGTATCAATAATTATTATAGTATGGCATAAAACTTTAAAGTAAATCGGTGAAGAATATTCCGAGATTTTTGCTGACAACATTTAATGTACAGAGGGGAAAATTTATCAACAAAATGGTAGTTGATGATAAACTATTAGAGATAATACGAACAAAACAGACTAACACGAAATGCAAAATGGAATTCTAAGGCTGTTTCTCTAAACTGTTTGAAATTACATCAGGAGTTCGGCAAGGAGGTGGAATCTGGCCACTGCTGTTAAACCACATACTGTATAAAAAAAAAGTACAATAATGGCGCAATAAATTGAAACTTCCGAACTTCTGTAAATCTTTAAGGACTGGTGTGAAGAATAAAGCTGTGAAAACAGACTGTTTATCATTTTCAGATCATATAGCTAAAATGACAGAAGATTTTGGAACAACGACAGGAAAAAATTATGTACTGAAAGAAGTCACTGAACAAACTAGCTTACAGACACCTTTGGAGAAAAACAAAAGTAGTGTAGAACATCTGTGCAATCTGGTTATAAACCATATAAGGGAGAATAAAACGAGAGAATAGATTTAAATCTCCGGGCGAATGGATTGCAGGCAACGGCCTGCATAAGGATGCAGTGAAAGCAGTCCATGTTGATTTCTATAGTACAGATTTTAGTTGTTCAAAAGATCTTAATACACGAGCATGGAACATGCTACGTAGTTCTAGAACAGGTTAACGTTAGCGACATAGACCCATAATTACGTACATCTGTTCGACGCCCCTCCTTGAAAACGTGAATCTACTGCGCCTCTTTTGCCTTCGAGACGCCAAAGTACGATTTACCAAGTCGATAAGAAAGCATTTCTAACTGTATTACCAGCGTAACTGCGGTTCTGAAGTAGAGACTGAGCGGTAACGTCACTCCAAGCATTGTTTAATGATGTAACTGCGTAACTTGTATTGATGTCTACGATTTGCTTATGTCAGCAGACGTACTAGTCTTCATTCTTCATGGAATGTGTCTACCTTTCCTTTAATGAAGTTATAATGAAATCTAGAGCTTTCCTTTTATGGGTGGTACGTTACTAGGAACGATGTCAACGAACTTAATGACGTATATTGCTCCGAAAAGGAAGCTTCGTTAGATTATTCAGCTCTGTTTCCTTTTAGCATTATCGAACTTGATATGTCCGGTAAAATCAATGGCTTACATTGCGTAAGCAGGACATCCCGAAGAGAATGCTCTGCGGATTCAACCATGCAAAAGGCGACACGTCTAATTTCTTTATCATTTTCCAGATTCTGCTTCTAGAGAATAGGTAATTATTCGAAGAAGATTATGATATTTTCCCCGTGATATAAGGTTCGTCCAGAAAGTAAAACCGAAAAATATTTAGTACATCTAAGATGAAGTTATTGTTTTATAGTTGGCATTTCTTGTTTCATCTGACACCTGTACCACTAGGCACGAAAAGAGAATTCAAAATGAAACCGTTCTTAATTCCGCCAAGGACAACGAGTGGAAGGATAAGATATTTTCTGGCTATTTTGTGTCATTTGACTGAATGGCGCATCCCTCACTCTCTCATCATCAAAGAAAAGGTGCACAACTTGAGATTCCCATCATAGACTCAATATATCCGCTTCCTGGAGCACAACCCGTTTTGTTTTCCCTTCAAGGCGGGCTGCCAGTACCGATCTCCAGAGCATTGCAGAGCTTATGTCGGGGTACAGAAAACAAATACGCAGGAGAGCTGTAGTTATTTTTTATCTGTAAACTAATACACACACTGTACGGGATGGCCAGGATTGTTGTCTTCCTCCGGTAGGAAGTTCTGTCACATCCAGTTTACAGACCACATGTTGTACAACTTGACTACAAGGAGAGATGTTTGCAGAAAACTATAAGGTGATGAACAAAAGTGGGCCAACGCACTCAGCGACATAGAGATAATAATGGTGAAATCGAAATTTAAATGATGCCCATAGTGATTTCTTGGAAAAGAAACTATACTAAATTATATTATTCAGGATCGTCCTTTGTAGATCAGAACTCTATTTATATCATTACTTGAATGTATATTTAATATATTAATGTAAACGCGGTATTAAATCGTTCTGTGTAGCAATATTTTGATTCAGAGGAGCATATAGGGAAAATGGTTCCTATATTCGTGTCCTTGGTGAAAGTAAGACCCACTTCTCTCAGTAAAATGTGAAAGGAAGAATGTTAGATAAAGTTTAAATAATTTGTGTTATTAGGTAAGATTGCTTTCAGTCTTTGGATCATGGTAAACAGAACATGCAGATTTTGTTTACTACTGATGTTCAAGCTTGCTTACTGCACCTACAGGCTGAAGCAGATGCTCTCGAATAAAAAAACTTTCACAACTGAGAACGAAACACTTCCTTCAAACGAGACTCCATTTGTTGTGACTGAATGCTCCGACGAAGATTTCCGCAGGTAAGAGTTTAAGGTTTGTTTGAAAAATTGTGTGTTGGCAAGCCCTTCAGGAAGTGCGAAAATGCATTTCACAATATTTTTCCGGTAGTTTAGAGCCGCTGCAATGTACTGAACAGTAATCGCTAATAGATTAAAGCCCCGATTCTCGTTGGTGAGTGCCGATACGAACTTACTCGTAGAACGTTTGCCGTTTCCACGTTTGAAAGTTAGGAAAGATGACATAAAAATAACGGTGACTACTGTATACTACTTGGTGATTACCTCATTTTATGTTTCGGCATTTCTGTGCAATATTTTTAGTACGATGTAGACTGATGGCGTAGGACTAGTTTTCAGTAGCTACAGCGAAAACATATGATTTTTGTTTGAGAACGTTTCCTGAATTTTTCAATTATGTCCACTAAAGCAATACTTCTTAGTTCATCGTGAAAATAATTACGGCATCTTCAGTGGCTATGATGAAAGAACTGTTAAAGTCCATTTTTGCACTGTCTTTAACCGACGGAGAGTGGTTTTCGTATTATCCAAGTGATGTTTTTTTTAGCTTAACGGGTGCAGAGTTTTCCAAGAACCATTGAATTTCATTGGCCGGCACCTTACTGAAGGATTTTCTTTTTTTTTTTTTTTTGTGGAAAGTGCACGTTTCGGCGTGGGAGCCATTGTTCGTTATCGGCAGGTGCCGGACTATAGGTGACCTGACTTCGCGCTTCATGTAGCACTATCGGAAAATCGAGGCAGACGGAATCGGCTTTCCGTCGCTATGACAAACTGTAATCCTCACGGCGATCACACAGAACACCAAGACTTAGCAAGAGGAACGGCTGTTTAGACTTACACTTAGTAAGAAAGACGTTCATCGTGAAATTGAGAGTGAAACAATTCCGCTTATGGGTGTTAAAAATTACTTCATTGTGCTTCATCCATGAGTATGTCCTTTCAGTGATTTATAAGGAGGTGAGATGTGACAACAATAACTGTAGTAAAACTAGAGACGTCCCATGCAGCACAGCGCAAGGTGAAAACTACAGTGTGTTTCAAAATTCTTATTATACGCTTTGATGACTTACAGTGGTGACTGAATGGGTATCAGTGTGAATAGTAGGCTGCCACGTATTTGAAAAGCGAAAACGTCAAGTGTTCTACGAGTAAGTTCCAGAGCCATTTGAACCATTTGAACCAGTCGAGCTTGAAGTTTCATCAGTGTCGTCACATATGCATAAGAATTTATGGTGGTTCCACTTGGCATGATGTCCACAAGCAAGAGTCCTTCAGAATCGAAAAACACTGTAGCTATAACTTTTCCAGCTGAAGGTATGGTTTTAAATTATTTTTTTTCTTGGGTGAATTTGAATGATGCCACTCCACTGATCGCCTCTTCGTCTCTGGTGAAAAATGATAGAGGCATGTTTCATCACCTGTCACAATTCTTCCAATAAATTCATCTCCACCATTCTCGTACTGTTCCAAAAGTTCGCTGCATACCGTTTTCCTTGTTTCTTTGTGAGCCACTGTCATCATCCTGGGAACCCACCTGGCTCAAAAAAATGGTTCAAATGGCTCTGAGCACTATGGGACTCAACTGCTGTGGTCATCAGTCCCCTAGAACTTAGAACTAATTAAACCTAACTAACCTAAGGACATCACACACATCCATGCCCGAGGCAGGATTCGAACCTGCGACCGTAGCAGCAGCGCGGCTCCGGACTGGAGCGCCTAGAACCGCACGACCACCGCGGCCGGCACCTGGCTCAAACCTTTTTTAACGCCAACACTTTCAGTATTCTGCAAACACTTCCTTTCCCTATCCCAAGGTAGCGTGACAATTCGTGCACTGTGATGCGTCTGTCAGCAGTCACCACTTCGTTAACTCTCTGCACATTGTCTAGAGTGTGTGCAGTACGAGGCCTGCCGCTGCGATGACAATCCTCAATATTGCCGTGCCCGCTTTCATCACTTAACCTGCTTGCCCACCGACTAACTGTACTGCGATCGATAGCAGCATCTCCATACACCTTTTTCAACCTCTTATGGATGTTTCCCACTGTCTCGTTTTCGCAGCACAGGAATTATATGGCAGCACGTTGCTTCTGACGAACGTCAAGTGTAGCAGCCATCTTGAAGACATGCTCACGGGAACAGGTTGAACTAAGTTTGAAAACAAGCGGGAAGGACGTATCTACACACTGTAAAACTTTTATACATGCAAAATGAAAACTGTATTTTTACAAAAATAGCGTGCGTTTCTTTTGGAGTGACCCTCGTAATTCAATACTCCGAGATCCACAGTGTCGAGAGTGTTGCGAGAATACCAAATTTCACGCATTACCATTCACAACGGAAAAGTCGGTGGCCGACAACCTTCCCTTAGTGATCGAGAGCATCGGCGTTTCTGTGGAGCTGCCAGCGCTAACAGGCAAGCAACACTGCATAAAATAACCGCAGAAGTCTATTTGGGACGTACATAGAACGTATCCGTTAGAACAATGTGGCGAAGTTTGGCGTTAATGGGCTATAGCAGCAGACGACCGACGCGGACAGCACGATATCTCCCTCAGGGCCTGTCCTGGGCTCTTGACCTACTCGGTTGGACCATAGACGACTGGAAAACCGTGACCTGGTCAGATGAATCCAGTTTTCAGTTGGTAAGAGCTGATGACATCGTTCGAGTGAGGCACAAGCAACGGGCCCAAATTGTCAAAAGGTACTGTGCAAGCTGGTGGTGGCTCCGGAATGATGTGGGATGTGTTTACATGAAACGGTCTGAGTGCTCTAGTCCAACTGAAGCGATAAATGATCGGAAAAGTTTATGTTTGGCTATGTCGAGAACATTCGCAGCCATTTATGAACTTCTTGTTCCCAAACAACGACGGAATTTTTATGGTTGACAATGCGCCATGTCACCAGGACACAACTATTCGCGATTTGTTTGAAGAACATTTTGGACAGAGCGAATGCTTTGGCCACCCAGATCGTCAGAAATGAATCATCTTGATTCCAGATGGTGTACTCAGTAATGAAGCAAAGCAGTAGGCTCTGCCAGAAATATCGACTCTTCAACTATGTGTCTAATAGTGTATTTTAATACGACAGTATGCCGGATTAGGCAATTTATGACAAGATTAAACATGGCTGAAACACGAACTGTTGAAATTGTTCATGGTAAATGATGACAGCCAAAACAGTTGCAGGATAAAGATTTATTAAAATTCTGGACCAAGGTTTCGGTATATGTAAATATACCTTCATCAGAAGTAAAGTATCTAAAATTACATCCTGCAATGGAGATTAATAAAACGCTTGTGCCAAAGACGTCGTCAGTAGTTAAGACATCTCCATTTATACAATATGATTATGGATACAGGGGCGATGCGAACATAGCTTAGCATCAGTACTTCGCCTATCTGATGCTGTGTTCGCATCATCTACATCTACATCTACATCTATACTCCGCGAGCCACCTTACGGTGTGTGGCGGAGGGTACTTATTGTACCACTATCTGATCCCCCCTTCCCTGTTCCATTCACGAATTGTGCGTGGAAAGAACGACTGCTTGTAAGTCTCCGTATTTGCTCTAATTTCTCGGATCTTTTCGTTGTGATCATTACGCGAGATATATGTGGGCGGTAGTAATATGTTGCCCATCTCTTCCCGGAATGTGCTCTCTCGTAATTTCGATAATAAACCTCTCCGTATTGCGTAACGCCTTTCTTGAAGTTTCCGCCACTGGAGCTTGTTCAGCATCTCCGTAACGCTCTCGCGCTGACTAAATGTCCCCATGACGAATCGCGCTGCTTTTCGCTGGATCATGTCTATATCTTCTATTAATCCAACCTGGTAAGGGTCCCATACTGATGAGCAATACTCAAGAATCGGACGAACAAGCGTTTTGTAAGCTACTTCTTTCGTCGATGAGTCACATTTTCTTAGAATTCTTCCTATGAATCTCAACCTGGCGCCTGCTTTTCCCACTATTTGTTTTATGTGATCATTCCACTTCAGATCGCTCCGGATAGTAACTCCTAAGTATTTTACGGTCGTTACCGCTTCCAATGATTTACCACCTATGGCATAATCGTACTGGAATGGATTTCTGCCCCTGTGTCCATAATCATATTGTATAAATGGAGATGTCTTAACTACTGACGACGTCTTTGGCACAATCGTTTTATTAATCTCCATTGCAGGATGTAATTTTAGATATTTTACTTCTGATGAAGGTATATTTACATATACCGAAACATTGGTCCAGAATTTTAATAAATCTTTATCCTGCAACTGTTTGGCTGTCGTCATTTACCGTGAACAATTTATGACACTTAATACACTTGATAATGGCACTTTGAAGCTGAAATCATGATTGTCTAAGTGTAAATGTAACACTGTCAATAAACAACAGTCTAATGGCGGTACTGACTTTAAAGGTACATGATAATTTGCTTGTTTGGATGACACCCCTTCGAAGCCGGGGATATTCGTAACAGTACACTTTAGCTCAGCAGACACAAGAAGTTAAGGAACTAATCGTTGCTCTTCAAAGTAATAAATACAGCCTCGACTGAATTTACTTCCGCAGTCGTGTCAAAGCTCAACGATATTGGCATCCTTGTGTTCTTAATTTGCGCTGTACGCTTTTACCAATCCGTTAGTTCATTATGAGGCCCGTTATTAGCTCCAGATAATGAAAGAAATTTAAAAAATTGTGAGAAAATTAAATCTCTTTATCGTTTGTCATGTGACTCAATTTTAAATCTCTCAAGTTGTCAGACTTTAACGTCACATGCAACGAACGGGACGACAAGCAATTTCATTTTGAAAGGGCGACAGTGTAACTTGACAGTTTGCCTTTGTTATGTTGCTGGGTACCTATCGGAGTATCGACTACAATGGAGAATCAATAAATGGTGTACAAGCTGCTGCGCGAAAACTTTCATCTGATAGAAATACTGTAATACCTCGTACTGACTGGGCTAGTGGTAGTAGTTCCTCAGAACGACTGTGTCCATTTATGAGGAAGGAAAAAAGTACACTATGTGCATTTAGTGCCATAAAGGAAACTTGCATAACAGAACTGACAGCCTACGGTGGTTTTCGAAAGTTCAGACTCGTTTGCTAGCTTCATCCAATACAAGACATGCGTAGGAATTCAAATATTCTGGCCACAGATAGCAACATGGAACGACGCCATTCGAAAATTCGAACAAGGAAGACTTAAAGATGACCAGTGGCCTGCATAGTTGCTAGCTGCTGACCGCCAACTTAATTAAATAGAATGCATTACCCATAAATAGCTGGAAAGGCCTGAAATCTGTCACATTGTCGGCAGTCACTCACAACCGCCAAGCATCTACTGAATGGAGCGATTGAAGGTGAGACCACTACATAATTCTAGCCAAGGGGAAGATAAAAGCAAGGATGAGATTATCGGAACAATGCTGAGGTAGCGTAATTATGCCACAAAGGACGTCTACTGCAAAACATTTGTTTGAGTGATTCTTTAGCATGAGTCGTTGTTCTTTGACCCGTATCAGCTTTAATCAATGGTTGGGAGACTTCCTCGGCGATCAAAACTCTTTGACGAACTGGGAACTGAACATGGGACCTTAGCTTTTCACGGGCAAGTGCTATAACGCCTAATCCAACGAACCACGACTCACGACCTGCGCTCACATTCCACCCTTCGCTAGAACCTCTCCTCCTGTCTTCCAAACAAAAGGCACTGGCCCCAGGTTGAACTCGCTGTCCGGTATACATTTTCTCTGTTGGGAAGTTTGAAATTAGTGCATAGTCCACCGCACAGTAAAAATTCATTCTGAACACAGAACATTTCTGTTATTAACCATATGTTCGCGAACAATTACGTTATAAATATGTAGACAGCTGTAAGGAGAGAGAATGAGAGCGAGAGAGAGAGAGAGAGAGAGAGAGAGAGAGACAGAAGGAAGTACCTCCAACTGGGATATGCGTCTTGGATCCTTCCAACCAAAGGCACCTTACAACTTTACTTTCACGTTCATGTAAGTACACTACTGGGCATTAAAATTGCTACACCACGAAGATGACGTTCTACAGACGCGAAATTTAACCGACAGGAAGAAGATTCTGTGATATGCAAATGATTAGCTTTTCAGAGCATTCACACATGGTTGGCGCCGGTGGCGACACCAACGTGCTGACATGAGAAAAGTTTCCTACCGATTTCTCATACACAAACAGCAGTTGACCGGCGTTGCCTGGTAAAACGTTGTTGTGATGCCTCGTGTAAGGAGAAGAAATGCGTACCATCACGTATCCGATTTTGATAAAGGTCGGATTGTAGCCTATCGCGATTGCGGTTTATCGTATCGCGACATTGCTCCTCGCGTTGGTCGAGATCCAATGACTGTTAGCAGAATATGGAATCGATGGGTTCAGGAGGTTAATACTGAACGGCGTGGTGGATCCCAACGGCCTCGTATCACTAGCAGTCGAGATGACAGGCATCTTATCCGCATGGCTGTAACGAATCGTGCAGCCACTTCTCGATCGCTGAGTCAACAGATGGGGACGTTTGCAAGACAACAACCATCTGCACGAACAGTTCGACGACGTTTGCAGCGGCATGGACTATCAGCTCGGAGACCTTGGCTGCGGTTACCCTTGACGCTGCATCACAGACAGGAGCGCCTGCGATGGTGTACTCAACGACGAACCTGGGTGCGCGAATGGCAAAACATAATTTTTTCGGATGAATCCAGGTTCTGTTTACAGCATCATGATGGTAGCATCCGTGTTTGGCGACATCGCGGTGAACGCACATTGGAAGCGTATATTCGTCATCGCCATACTGGCGTATCACCCTGCGTGATGGTATGGGGTGCCATTGGTTACACGTCTCGGTCACCTCTTGTTCGCATTGACGGCACTTTGAATAGTGGACGTTACATTTCAAATGTGTTACGACCCGTGGCTCTACCCTTCATTCGATCCCTGCGAAACCCTACATTTCTGCAGGCTAATGCACGACTGCGTGTTGCAGGTCATATAGGGGCCTTTCTGGACTTCTGCCCTAGCCATCACATTCTCCACATCTCTCACCAATTGAAAACGTCTGGTCAATGGTGGCCGAGCAACTGGCTCGTCACAATACGTCAGTCACTACTGTTGATGAACTGTGGTATCGTGTTGAAGCTGCATGGGCAGCCGTACCTGTACACGCCATCCAAGTTCTGTTTGACTCAATGCCCAATGCCCAAGGTGGTTGTTCTGGGTACTGATTTCTCAGGATCTATGAACCCAAATTGCGTGAAAATGTAATCACATGTCAGTTGTAGTATAATATATTTGTCCAATGAATATCCATTTATCATCTGCATTTCTTCTTGGTGTAGTAATTTTAATGGCTAGTAATGTATGTAACATATGAGATGGCGTCTTAGTGTTTGATTCAATCCGAAGTGAAGAGCCACCTGTTCATAAGGTTATCCGCGCCGTTATTAATTGCGACAAGTAAAATTACACCTCGATCGCGAAGTTCTTTATTAATCATTCTGCCAGTTTTGAAGCAGTAATCTTCAGGTCTTGCTATTCTGACGTAAAGCCTTGCAGCCACATCATAAAACTCATTCCATGCACCAACTTTGTAGCACACGTTTACTTACCTTCCGAAAACTTACAACATGCCCGTGTTACAGTGCCTGTGGATGTAGGGTTAATCCTCTGAAATTAGAAGCATTATTAACGAAGGACGTTGTAGCAGAGTGGAATTTTAATTACTTCAGCTACTTGTTCCCTCACTTCCAGATCTGAAGGCATCAACAAACTCTCTTTTTTTACGTTAATTCAGTTTATGGGGTCAACTTCCAATTTTGCAGTTGACAGTTTCCCTGCTTCCCTGATGGACAGATGTTTCCTCTGACAGTACATTACCCCCTATCTTCAGATTTTAATGTCATAGACTCATATCCGTCTGTGAATAGCGTTCTATTCCTTTTCCTTGATCTCGCGTATACACAGTATCAGTGTAGCCTTTCGAAGACTACGTGAAGATCTCTCCAGGTATTTGCAAAAGTAAGTGAGGAAAAATGCGTGAAACAAGTATTCATGTTGGCTGGTGTGTGAATCACATTACCCGATGCGTTAAACTGACTGGATCTCTAATCACATTTATCTCTGTTAATCCAGCGTGTTGGGATCAGCATAAAAACACATGAAAAGTTGTAACCGCTTATTTCAACAGCAGTTTAAATCACGCCGCTTTTGTGAACTCTTTATTTACGGCAAACTGAACGAAGCCGGTATTAAAATAGCTCTTAGCAACGGATCAGTAGCCTAGATCGCGTCCACGCACAGGATGCCCCTGGCGCATTTAATTAAATGAACGTGTTTGGCCTTTAGCCGCAATTAGCTGTCAGCGTGTATGGCGCGGCTATGGCCTTTCACGCCTGCCAATGTGCACGCATTAACTGCAACTCTCGTGTGTCTCACGTTAGCAACTTCACCCACCGTTATTTCAGTGTGGCATGGTGTACTCTTGCTTGTCGATAATACTATATTAAAATAGTGTCTGGCGCCCGATGATAATCTGTGTATCTGTACCTTTATAAAATCTATGTATGTATGTACCTATGTACGTATGATCCTTAACTTATTTTAAGCCACTGAATCAATTTCGGACAAACGTCGTACACATATCATCTGGAAAGTTATATAGGTACGAACCACATACGCACCATAGTGATAGCGGATGGACTGAAAAAGGAGAATTTTCAACCATATTTTATATACTGACTACTTTTAGCTCTATCATTTATATAAAAATAATGTGTCGACGTGTTTCAATGTATGTCTCAATCGCATCCACACATGATCGATGGGATTTAAGTCGGGGGGATGCATTAACGGAAGGGGTGAGGGTGAGAAGCTATGACATGTAAAAATATTCGATAAACCACACATATTAGTACCGAATCCATAGTTTTCAGCATTGCTAACTCGTTGGTGACAATCCCTCTGACGTTTCATTCGCAAGGGGTTGGGAGGGAGGGCTTTAAGACACCCCTTGCACCCTGTGGATGAGGGTGGTGTGCTAAGAGGAACATAGTCAAACATATGAAGATGGTATCTGTTCTTTCGGTAACATTGTCTGCCGTGAGTAATGAATGTAATGGGCAGGGGCACAACGAATTAAGTTGGGAATGTGGGTCTCACGGCGAGCGTGCAAGGGATAAATCCCTGCTGTCGCACTGTCCTATGTGGCCTCAGTGGTTCAGATGGATACAGCGTCTGCCATGTAAGCTGGAGATCCCGGGTTCGAGTCCCAGTCGGGGCACACATTTTCAACTGTACCCGTTGATGTATATCAACGCCTGTCGCCAGCGTAGGGTCTTAATTTAATTATCATTTCATAGTCAAACATGGTGCAGGCATTATGGCGAGCGGAAGAATAATGTTTCTAGCCACACTCTGACGTCCTTAAGTCGTAATTTTAATAAAAAATAAACTTTAATTACTTCAATTGAAATATTTAAGTATTAGCTATAAAGAAAGAATATAATGCTGAGAGAGTAAAGGAGCAAGAATACTGTAGATTAGAATTCGTCTGTTTGTATTAATCCATAATTAATAGAGACAGTAGTCTCTCTCTCTCACTATGGTCAGATCTGTTATGTAAGCACCTTGTCCGTTAGCACCAGTCCCTTCGATGTGTTGTGTAAATGCGAATTGGAAGTGGAAACAATATATCAGTATTATTAAAATTGTGTTTTACCCGATTTTTCCAAAAAGTGAATTCACCGTGTTGTCTTTACGGATTCCAAAGATCAGGAGTTTTTCATTAGTGTGATAAATTAGTTAATGAAATAGAAATCCTTATTTTCGGAGACAGTTAAAGAGACTGGAATTGTTAACAGATAAAGGATATGAACGGCGAACAGCACTGAAGTGATAATACTTGATATTCATTTTCTGAAATTTTAACGTAGCGAAACCTACGATAAAAGGTAGTCCATTGTTCAGTAATCGGCAAATATTAAAAAATGGTTCAAATGGCTCTGAGCACTATGGGACTTAACATCTGAGGTCATCAGTCCCCTAGAACTTAGAACTACTTAAACCTAACTAACCTAAGGACAACACACACATCCATGCCCGAGGCAGGATTCGAACCTGCGACCGTAGCAGTCGCGCGGTTCCGGACTGAAACGCCTAGAACCGCTCGGCCACCGCGGCCGGCCAGCTCTGCAATGTTACACCCAAATATTTAATCGACGTGACTGTGTTAAGCGCTACACTCCTAATGGAGTATTCAAACATTACGGGATTCTTTTTCCTATTGATCTGCATTAATTTACGTTTATCCATATTTAGAATTTGCTGCCATTCTTTACACCAATCACAAATCCTGTCCAAGTCATCTTGTATCATCCTACAGTCACTCAACGACGACACCTTCCCGTACACCACAGCACCATCAGCAAACAGCCGCACATTGCTATCCACCCTATCCAAAAGATCATTTATGTAGATAGAAAGGAACAGCGGACCTACCACACTTCCCTGGCGCACTCCAGATGATACCCTAACCTCCGGTGAACACTCACCATCGAGGACAACGTACTGGGTTCTATTACTTAAGAAGTCTTCGAGCCACTCACATATTTGGGAACCAATCCCATATGCTCGTAACTTAGGAGTCTGCAGTGGGGCACCGAGTCAAACGCTTTCGGGAAGTCAAGGAATATGGCATCCGTCTGATACCCTTCATCCATGGTTCGCAAGATATCATGTGAAAAAAGGGATAGTTGCGTTTCGCAGGAACGATGCTTTCTAAAGCCGCGCTGATGGATGGACAGCAACTTCCCTGTCTCAAGGAAGTTCATTATATTCCAACTGAGAATATGTTCGAGAATCCTGCAACAAACCGATGTTAGGGATATTGGTCTGTAATTTACTTCTCTAATGTCCAGGGAACCATCATAAATCGCGGTGATTTCAGTGTAACTACTGTCTTTCAGTAGAAGTGTAATTCCTGTTTCGCCGCGCGGGGTAGCCGCGTTGTCTAGGGTTTGCTTGCCATAGTTCGCGCGGCTCCCCCCGTCGGAGGTTCGAGTCCTCCGTCGGGCATGGGTGTTTGTGTTGTCCTTAGCATAAGTTAGTTGAAGTCAGATAAAGTAGTGCGTAAGCCTAGGGACCGATGTCCTTAGCAGTTTAGTCTCATAGGAACTTACCACAAATTTCCAATTTTTTTCTGTTCGACTCTTTGCGTATTTCTTTCCGTTACCTTCTGTGCTGTACTGTACTGTACTGTACTGGAATATACTGTAGTAGTTCTTTCTCTGTATGATCCAAATTTCGTCGATCTATGTTACTTGGCAGCAACACATCATGCGAAAGTCTGTAGTGACGTTTACATGTTGAATAAAATGTGCGCACGCCGAAGTTTATAACTAATTTACGTTTCTTTTCATATAACTCAATAATTATCACCTTGTTGATGTCGCAAAATCGTTGTCTCATCCAATTTTTATACTTTTAAAGTAAATGGAACCCCATACATCACTGCTAGCTCACGCCATAAAATACACCCGCAAACTAGGGATGGTACTGATGTGTTAACAAATGTGCCAACACCTTGTAGATAGAGGAGGCCGAAATCTAACGCAGACGGGCGTGAATTCTGGAACAGGATAAGTAGTGAAAGCTAATAAGAAAAGTATGCAGCTCCTCGAATACTTAACTTTTATTTATCCTTGTTGCATACATCGTTCTTCTTGTTGAGACATTTCATACGAGAACTATCAAACTATGTAAGAATAATGGCGCCTTGCTAGGTCGTAGCCATGGACTTAGCTGAAGGCTATTCTAACTGTCTCTCGGCAAATGAGAGAAAGGCTTCGTCAGTGTAGTCGCTAGCAAAGTCGTCGTACAACTGGGGCGAGTGCTCGTCCGTATCTCGAGACCTGCCTTGTGGTGGCGCTCGGTCTGCGATCACACAGTGGCGACACGCGGGTCCGACATGTACTAAATGGACCGCGGCCGATTTAAGCTACCACCTAGCAAGTGTGGTGTCTGGCGGTGACACCACAGGTACCATCCTCAATACAACTGATGCGCGAGGACGACAGCGAGACACTACAATATAGACCATGTGCAGACAAGTCTTGCACATGGCACGTACACACGTACCGTATACTATGCCACGCCACGTGGCACTACGTATATTATTCTCTCTGCAATGGAGTACCGATTCTTACGTCTTGGGTTTATTGCCAGTTTCTAACTACGGACGTTGTTAATAAAACAGTGCTGATCGCTGTACCTAATTTCTATAGCTGTCCAATATTTCAAAAATGTTCAAATGTGTGTGAAATCTTATGGGACTTAACTGCTAAGGTCATCAGTCCCTAAGCTTACGCACTACTTAACCTAAATTATCCTAAGGACGAACACACACACCCATGCCCGAGGCAGGACTCGAACCTCCGCCGGTACCAGCCGCACAGTCCATGACTGCAGCGCCTCAGACCGCTCGGCTGATCCCGCGCGGCTCCAATATTTCAGAGTAATAGAAATTTAACTAATAAACATAAACAAATTGTATTTAAAAACTAGAACTTTTTCAATGCTACCATGGAAAATTGATATGCCGATTTTTTACCCGGTTATTAAAGTGCGCGTCATATATGTTGGCGGCCGAGTTTAGGTTTGTTCTGCGCATCTGACGTCACAAAAGACAGTCAGCCAATGAACAGAGAACGACGTTGCCAGATCTCGACTGCAGAGCAGAGCACGGACGAGTGGCTTCAGGTTTAGAAACGTTCAGTCATAAATAAAGTAATAGAACAAAAGCAATGTCTTGATAGCAGATTTTCTTTTATAGAAAGTTTGGAAAAAGCATTCTTTCTACCAATTGCTTCATATTCTATTAATTAATTAAACCAAACAAGCAATAAGTCTTCTAATTCAGGCGATAGCAAGGAAAGGTGTTTGTATCAATCTCACGAACTGCTTTTTCGCAATAAAGAACAGCGGTAATTGTTTATTTCCTATTGTACTTCGACGAAGTGTGAGTAATACATAATCATACCAACACTGTTTGTCAGTATTTTGCGTGGCCTGTTAGATACCTCGTGGTGTTACATTGTAGGACGAGTTGCTGTAGCGTAACGGTTAAGGCGTTGGATTAGTAAATCTTTTGCGGTGCTTATTACTTTCTTTATTTAAAAACAATATCGAAGTGTCTTACTTCACGAATTTTATTCGTTTGAATGCAATTTTTTGAAATTTCTAGTGCCTTGTCTCTTCATTAACCCTTTCGCTGCTGCAGACACGTGCTCCCCGCATTCCGCGCTGTGCGCGATTTTGTCATCACTACACTGCTCGCCTGTGCAGACACATGGTGTTCTCACTGCTTTGACACACTTATCATTCGCTTTTACAAAAACTATTTGGCCCAAAAATTAGATTTTTACACATCTTCTTGACAGATACCTTCCCCCCATAAATGACTTAATTTTGTTTCGATGTTCAACCCAGTTATTGTGCAGCATTAAATATAGTAAACCATTGCACGAAATTTTGAACGGTTTGCAGAGGTAAATTTCCATAGAGTATACTTTCCGTATGGTCGATTTTAGTTGCCACAATGTTGAGAATGAAATGTGGACAAGATACCTAAATTTCATATAAAATTTACTGTGTAACAATATCTCATTTAATTTAAGTACCACATAGGTGTCGTATGTAATATTGAGAAATATTCCATCTTTCGCGACTGCAACAAAAGTATGTCTGCAAAGGCGAGCAGTGCAGTGACAAAATCGCGCACAGCGCGGAATGCAGGGAGCACATCTCTGTAGCAGCGAAAGGCTTAATGCGGCCGTGGTGGCATTACTTCATGAACTGCACGCTCCCCCCTAAACGTAAGCTTGCGAACTATGCTATACAATGGTGCTGCTTCTCTTGGCGTGTGCGTCGTGTGCAACTGACAACGCAGCAATCTCCCGCGTCTGGGCGGGCATGCGCGAGCCGCCAAGATAAAAGAATTGAACTATAGTAAAAAAAAAAAAGAACTGTTATTACCGAGACCAAACAAATGCCGACCAACACCGGTTATTTAGAACTAAAACATCGGGTTCAGTTTCAAATAGTCTGTTTTCCTGTCCCTACGCGGGGCCTGAAGCTAGACACGACCTGGGGCATTGAAAGGCAGTGACCAGCCACAGTACCGTCCCCGTTCCCCTAGGTGGGCGGTCGGAAAGCGCCGTTTGAGAGGATTAACGTTTCGGCGAACTGGGGGCGCGAAGCTAGCGCGCTCATCTCGCAGTCAAAAGCACGAGAGGCTATGAATTTGTCTGTGGCACGTTTCACGATTACAGGCGACCACCCGCAAGGTGTGTGGGAGCGACCGAACATCGGCCTGTGAACACCGAGCGCCCCACATGATGATGATGATGATGATGATGACTGAAGTTTGTGGGGCGCTAGCTGACTTGGTTATCATCGCCCGTACAAATTCCCAATATTTTCGCGGTCCAGTCTAGCAATTTTCCCGAACGATGATGAAATGATGAGAACAATGCAAACACCCAGACCCCGGACGGAGAAAATCACAGACTCGGCCGGGAACGAACCCGAAACCACGTGATCCAGAAGCAGTAGTGCAAACCACTAGACCGTGAACTGAGTACGAGCGCTTCCGGTCTGCCCAGCTAGATAACATGGGTTCATAACGTGAGAAATGCTTACATAGCACCACCACTAAGGGACAACTTTGCAGTCTGCTGAAGCTACATTTTAGGAACTGTCTACATGCAGTTCTGACTCGAAAACTAGGACGCGTTCTGTGATGAAATCTTCTTGGTTTATCAATTGAATGAAGGCGTCTTTCTGCTGTAACGTTTCGAAAAGTTTCCTACTAGTAGGAAACTTGTCGAAACGCTACCCGAAACGCGACGCCTTAACGTAACTGATAACCCGAGAAGATTTCACACCGGAATTCGCCTAGGAAGCCTGCATTCCCGTACAACAGGACGCCTTCTGTTTGGTCGGGGTCCGCAAAATCTTGAAACAGGGTTCTGCCATTCATCGGAACTCGCATCTATCTGAAACACCGGTCTCCCACCACTTCCTCTGCCTAATAAAATGATGCCATTGGCTAGAGCTTTAATAAGAATCCTGCATAATAGAGAGAAATGTTTGAGACGCAGATTCTCATTGGCCGAGGTTGAGACAATCCTTCTGATAGGTTCACGCGTAATTTTGGCGGCACCTTGAGTGAAGGTGCAACGGATCGCAAGTTGTAGCGTTATTGAAATACAAGTTTCAAGATTCAGTAATGATTCACGATTCCGGACTCATTCACGGTCTAGATCCAAGATTCGTCATTTGGGTTGGAGATACGGGCTTGGAGATTAGTAAGACCTCCAAGTCCGACCCTCGAGAGATGGGCGACGGCCTTCTACATCTACATACATATTCGGCAAGTCACCATATGTTGCGTGATGGAAGGTACGTTGTACCACTACTATAATCCGATCCACGAACGACGATGGTTCGTGCAGGTCGAGAAACGGGCGGGTATTGTATTGTTGCCGGTTCCAGGCGACAGTTGTGGTACACCTATATAGGTGCTTTGCGCTTAATGTAAACATGTATCCTGTAAACAACGTCACTCACCTGCTTGTTTAGAATTTTTAGATTACTACTATCATCAGTCATGACAAGTCACAACAAATGGAATAAAAATGTACTAAATACCTTGCTACGATCATGTTTAGTACTCGCACTGTGTAAAGCATTCACACCAGAGGCCTAAGAAAACTACTGAATGCTCATTGGCTGTCGGAGAATGTTCGATGTAGGTGCGCAGACGAACCTAAACTCGATCCCATCGTTTGTAACTCCAACTATAGTCATTTTACTTCCCGTTACATTCGCAAACAGAGTGAGAGAAAAACAGTTGTCAGTATGCCTCTGTACAAGCCCTAATTTCTCTTATATTTGTGGTCCTTAGTGAAATGTACGTTGGTGGCAGTAGAATCGTCCAGCAATTAACTTCAAATGCTGAGTCTCTTAATTTTCTCAGTAGCAGAACGTCGCATTCCTTCCCTTCTTGGAAATAATTGCGTGTCGTCTAAACCTTCTGTATTCCACCAACCGCTTCCGCACCAGTTCACTATCCAGTTCCATTTTTGAATTGTAGGTCCACGCAGCAATGAGGCGAGTCAGTAGCACTGACGTGCGAATAGGCGCGTTTATATGCTTCACGCAATTGGGACTCGGATCGATTATGCAGAGTGCGTTGATGGCCTGGCTTTGCCTTTGCTATTTAGTCTTCATGCGTGACTGTCGTTTTCACTTTACGGAACCGCCGCAATCATCATTCTTAATGCGACATCGCATTTGCTGTTCAGTTAGGTTCATCGCGAGTTTATTACCTGAGTTTCTTTCATTCCTCCGTGGGGTCTCCTTTCCGACCTAATACGACAAGGAACTAATTTGCAAGGATTTAGATTGCGTCCTGCACTCATCTCCAGTTTATGAGATAATCGGATTTGTAATTCATTCCTGTGTTGTTATACAGTTACCCATTGCCAAAAAAGGGTAATTTTAATGAATTTCGCATTGATTCCCGTGTATGAACATACGCTCCCCTTCACCCATAATTATTAATTTAATACGAAGCGCACAGCTACGATTCATTTGTCAGGGCCATCCATCTGTTCTGTTTACCTGCACATACTTCATTATCACACATCTGAGTTGCAGTGGAGCGATCCGCATATCGAGTGAGGGTGCTCCATACAGATCAATGATTTAATACGTACATGTTGTATTCCTAAAACCCCAGGGGCGCCTTGTAGTGGCAATAAATCGGCTGTTACTGCTGTATCTTTTACTTCTGCTATGTAATCATTGTGCTAAAAGTTTCTATTACATCAATTGTCATTCACTGTGTGATTTCTAAAAGCTTAGTTTTCATTGATAAAGTGGAGATGGGTTGCACCATTTTCTTTTGGCTCCTTTCCAAACTGTTCTGCAGAATACTGGTGTTCCAAGGGACGTAATAAGTGCTCCGCGAAGAACTATTAATAATATGCGGATTTCGACATTTTGACGATACTAATTACTTTTTAAAATTGTATTATGATTTCGTTGTTATTAGTTATAATGTAAAATTGAAGTTATCACTGAACAAAAACAATTTCTTACTTTTTAAAATTTCATTACCTTCAAAAGAAACAAGATGTTCCATCAATGTACCAGGATTCTCGAAGTTTTCCGTCAGAGAAAACGTTTGGGAACCTCTGCTTCAGCAGTATGCTGCGGTACTACGAGCCGGAAATTTCAGGACTTCTCATATAACAGGCAGCGACTAGCGGTAGAGGCCGGCCGAAGTGACCGTGCGGTTAAAGGCGCTGCAGTCTGGAACCGCAAGACCGCTACGGTCGCAGGTTCGAATCCTGCCTCGGGCATGGATGTTTGTGATGTCCTTAGGTTAGTTAGGTTTAACTAGTTCTAAGTTCTAGGGGACTAATGACCTCAGCAGTTGAGTCCCATAGTGCTCAGAGCCATTTGAACCATTTGACTAGCGGTAGAAATCTTTTCGTTCCTTTCTAGGTAACCCTCTTTCTGCGTCTTTATAAGAACTGAAAAAAAAAAAATGGTTCAAATGGCTCTGAGCACTATGGGACTTAACATCTATGGTCATCAGTCCCCTAGAACTTAGAACTACTTAAACCTAACTAACCTAAGGACATCACACAACACCCAGCCGTCACGAGGCAGAGAAAATCCCTGACCCCGCCGTGAATCGAACCCGGGAACCCGGGCGCGGGAGGCGAGAACGCTACCGCACGACCACGAGCTGCGGGCTAAGAACTGAAAGATAAAGGTTGTAGTATAGCTTATTTACTAACGTAGTTCATACCGAAGTATTTTGAAACTTACCGTTCATTCTAGTAAAATTTTTACGAAAGCGCGAGCTCGCCTATCTTTGCGTTCGCTCATTCAACATCCACATGATAGATCTTTCTCTCTCACTTTTCATGTATTTGAAGACAGCCGAAAACAGATTGCATCGTAGATAAAATTGCTCAGGTGATTTGATCGATAGTAAAGCTATACCTGATGAGAATAATAAAGATGAAAAAGCTACATATAGCCATGTAGCTAAAGAGAAACAATTACACGGTAGAAGCGGGATGTGTGATTCATTACAGACTGCAGTCATGTACCTGAAGAAAACAAAAATTCATTACATACCTTTACTTTTTCGAAGTAGTGCTTAAATCTTTATGTCTACATTTCGGCTACGAACGTTGTAGCCATCTTTCTAGCTAGCCCGGTGGTTGAATTTTTAGTATGTAAGTGACAAACTGAAATTTCCGAGATGAATATCGAACCACTTGTAATATGATAGCATACACTGTAACATCAATGGGCTTACAAATATGCGCTCTACATTAAACAAGCGAAGGCGCTAGTTCCTGTTGGATCTATATGTTTTAGAATAGGCTGCGGGCTATAAATTATCACTAGCACACTCGTCTCGTACCACTTTCTACAGAATTATTTTTGGACACTCACTTATCATTTACAATCATCCCAAGAATTTTCCGCAGTTTCCTTCGTTGCTAAGGCCACTCAACGACTGATGCGTAGTGATTACTTACAACTAAATACACTCCTGGAAATTGAAATAAGAACACCGTGAATTCATTGTCCCAGGAAGGGGAAACTTTATTGACACATTCCTGGGGTCAGATACATCACATGATCACACTGACAGAACCACAGGCACATAGACACAGGCAACAGAGCATGCACAATGTCGGCACTAGTACAGTGTATATCCACCTTTCGCAGCAATGCAGGCTGCTATTCTCCCATGGAGACGATCGTAGAGATGCTGGATGTAGTCCTGTGGAACGGCTTGCCATGCCATTTCCACCTGGCGCCTCAGTTGGACCAGCGTTCGTGCTGGACGTGCAGACCGCGTGAGACGACGCTTCATCCAGTCCCAAACATGCTCAATGGGGGACAGATCCGGAGATCTTGCTGGCCAGGGTAGTTGACTTACACCTTCTAGAGCACGTTGGGTGGCACGGGATACATGCGGACGTGCATTGTCCTGTTGGAACAGCAAGTTCCCTTGCCGGTCTAGGAATGGTAGAACGATGGGTTCGATGACGGTTTGGATGTACCGTGCACTATTCAGTGTCCCCTCGACGATCACCAGTGGTGTACGGCCAGTGTAGGAGATCGCTCCCCACACCATGATGCTGGGTGTTGGCCCTGTGTGCCTCGGTCGTATGCAGTCCTGATTGTGGCGCTCACCTGCACGGCGCCAAACACGCATACGACCATCATTGGCACCAGGGCAGAAGCGACTCTCATCGCTGAAGACGACACGTCTCCATTCGTCCCTCCATTCACGCCTGTCGCGACACCACTGGAGGCGGGCTGCACGATGTTGGGGAGTGAGCGGAAGACGGCCTAACGGTGTGCGGGACCGTAGCCCAGCTTCCTGGAGACGGTTGCGAATGGTCCTCGCCGATACCCCAGGAGCAACAGTGTCCCTAATTTGTTGGGAAGTGGCGGTGCGGTCCCCTACGGCACTGCGTAGGATCCTACGGTCTTGGCGTGCATCCGTGCGTCGCTGCGGTCCGGTCCCAGGTCGACGGGCACGTGCACCTTCCGCCGACCACTGGCGACAACATCGATGTACTGTGGAGACCTCACGCCCCACGTGTTGAGCAATTCGGCGGTACGTCCACCCGGCCTCCCGCATGCCCACTATACGACCTCGTTCAAAGTCCGTCAACTGCACATACGGTTCACGTCCACGCTGTCGCGGCATGCTACCAGTGTTAAAGACTGCGATGGAGCCCCGTATGCCACGGCAAACTGGTTGACACTGACGGCGGCGGTGCACAAATGCTGCGCAGCTAGCGCCATTTGACGGCCAACACCGGGGTTCCTGGTGTGTCCGCTGTGCCGTGCGTGTGATCATTGCTTGTACAGCCCTCTCGCAGTGTCCGGAGCAAGTATGGTGGGTCTGACACATCGGTGTCAATGTGTTCTTTTTTCCATTTCCAGGAGTGTAGAAATTACTCATAGGTATAGAAATAGGGACACGCATCGGAACTTGTAAAGGAAATGTCAGTGAAATATATGTTTTTTCTTATTCCCAAAAGACCTGATCGAACTAAATCTTCATTAGAATGAGTTTTGATACAAACTCTAACATTCACATGATGTTTCTAATTCTATGCAGTATACGTAGATACTGCCAGCCAATAATAACAGATGACGGCTGGTGAGAAGACTGTTACTAAGATAGTGTGACTGGAGCGTCATGTGCTTGTTAGCAAAAATTTAAAGATACGTTAAATAAAAGCATATTTTACTGCATTTGTCAAACACAGAATTTCTGCTTAGTGACAAGTAACGAAATAATTTATGTGAGTGAGACTCTGGGCCGCATGACGTAGGACACTGCCCAGTGTTTGTAAAGAAGGGGCCTATCGAAACATTTTTATGGTACTCATGGGATAAAGATGATAGGAATGGTCTCCATTACTATAAACTGATCAGATCTTGTATGTATTGCGTGGGGCATTCTTCTAGATGTAAATCAAAATACTACAGTTACAAGTTAATTGTGTTAGAACATCTGTTCTTTCGTAGAATTCCGTCATTCAGCTACGTGTAATTTAATTTCCGAATGTACAGTATACGACGAGCTGTCGAGTGGTCACTTGTCCGACAGTGATGCCATGGACCAGGGTTCATTTCCCAGTAAAGTCAGGGAGTTTTTCTTGATGGGAGATATGGAAAGGGCAGAACTCGGTCTCAGGTATCAACTGAAGAGCTAACTGAATGAGAAGTACTGGCGCCATGCTGCCCCCATACCGCATCCAAATGACGACGTGTATCATAATATGACACTAAGGCCGGTCCGCATTGATTCGTCCTCTTGACCTGATATAGGAATTTGTTTTTAGCAGTGTCGACGAAACTAAAATGAGAACACTTAGTAAGTTCAGTCCATTTTCTATGCTAAGCAGACTTTGAAACATGCTCTGGAAATTCTGCTTAAATAGACGATGTTTTGATGTGAATTCACGAAAGATGCATAAGGTGCAGTCAAATCAAAACGATACAGATAGAAAAAAGCTTTTAAACTGTTTATTATTTCAAAAGTAATCGCCATAGCTGTTAATCCATTTATTCCATCGTGAGACAAGACGGTCAGTTCCTTCATGGAAAAATGTTTACAGTTGCCTTCTGAAATATGGCATCCCGGCTATTACACTAGTTGAAAATATGGTCACTATTTTTTTATAAACTTAAATTTGCCATATTTCGTGACAGTACCTTTTCCATTAGACGTTTGCAAGCAAATATAAGTCTTGGCTTCAGTTGTCTAAGTATGATTCCACAATGCATCGTTGTCGGCTGCAGAAAATGACGTGGTTCAGCGTGTTTCTCTCATTTTGGTGTTTCAAATACAGTTTCTTCCAATGTAGATTCTTCTTTTTAGTTAATACAAAAATAATAGTTAACATAATTCAAAATTATTTATGACGGCGACCTTCACATTGTTCTTCCGTCAACACACACCAAGAATTAGCTTCCGACTCGGACTGACTATAGTCAAAGACTACTCCAACGTCAAAGATATTTTACACAATCAGTTTCTTTGCTATTCTTCGATACATTTTCTAATAGTAATCAATATGCTTTTACTCTCAAAAACAGAAGTAAATTAACATATAATAAGACAAATTATAATAAATTCTGACAAAAATATAAGAAAACATTTTCAATTCAGTATCGACAAATACGGTAAAAAAATAACATCTCCCAGATCCATTACACTTCGGAACCATCATTCCATCCAGGTGTGCACCTCTTCATCCGCAGCAAATACACGGCCACAGATGTCTTTCTTTAGGGCGAAGACCAAGACTGTATAGAGGATGTGTAAGGGATTCCTACTGGAACCTCTGCAGTGTACTTGAAACAGCCTTGGCTACATGTAGCCAGAATTTTTGCCGATGGTTTGTTGCGCGAACAGTCAAACATAGTTTGTCTCTTCAGTTTCGTTTACAGACGAAGCAACGTTTGGAAGAGATGGAACAAATATCCACAGCCACCACATATGGGCCTATCACAGTCCTCATGCTGAAATACAGCCTAGACAACAGCATCAGTTCAAGATAAATGTGTGAGTTGGAATTGTAGGTGACTGTCTGGCAGGGTCATACGTTCTCCCACCATATCGCGCAGGTGCTGTCTACGGGGACTTTATGCGGAATCCATTTCAAGATCTAACGCCCCTGAAAATGAGAAAGGACATCTGTTTTATGTACAGTGGACCTCCACATCTCAGTGTCAGTGCTCAAGATAAACTGACTGGCATCTACCATGACATGTGGATAGGTAGAAGAGGACGAGTTTAATGACTGACCTGTACGTTCCGTCGACCTCAGTCCTTTTGATTGTTATATCTGGTGGGGGGGGGGGGGGACCTTAAACAGTCTATGCCTCAGACCACTCCCATGCAGAATCTCAATATCGCCGTGTAATGGAAGCTTGCGAAACTATTCGAAACCGTCAGTGAGTATCTGAAAGGGGGCGACAGTCGATGATTCGAAGTATGCATGTCTGCTTAGAAGCAACAGGAGGACATTTCGAGCATTCATTATGAGTTTGTATGTTAACGAGCTCCATTCACCTAAATTGTAAACTTTAATTAATAGCTCCAAAAGGAAGTATTTTCGAACATGTGTTTATCTGAGTTTTTCTCTTGTTCTGGTGTAACTAACCAGTTTCCATAGTTTGTAAAACTAATTTTGAAATAGACTGTATAATAATGGTCATGCCCAACGATTGTGTATGTAGTGGCAATGCAGCGAGTCCTCGGCTATACAGGGTGTCAGGATGAAATATATAATAATATAAAGTATAATTACTTCAGAAGAGGATAGACATATTTTTAGACGGTATGTTTCTACAAGTATGGTAGCTCAAAATGTTTTTTACACATATAATACACCTCTATATGCACACTATTATTGCAACGACAGACATATAATCTGTATTCCACTTTTCTCCACGTGTTCTGCAGCACTGCAGGCGTAACATCTGCGATAGCTGCGCGAATCTCATCGGGCAGGTCTGGACAATCACCAGCTCGTGTCTGGCGCACTTAATTCTTGATTAAGCCTGACATAAAAAAAACAAGCGGCGTAATGTTTGGATTTCTAGAGAGCCAAGCAGTCGATCGACTCCCTCTCGCAATCCAGCGATCTGGGAACTGATGTCCCAAGGAATTCCTCACAATGTCCACAAAATGGCATGTTGCACCATCTTCTGAAAGACCACATCACGAGGATATTTACGTAAGTTGGTGCATGAAATGAAGAACTCCGCAAAGAAGAATAAACCTATAAACCTGTACTCCAACAATCCACACGACACCTTCACTTTCGGAGTGCTGCGTTCGCACTCTGTAATTTCGTGTGGGGGGGGGGGAGGGGGGAGAGTGTTCAGTTCCCAACATGTGAGGGATTTTCTCTGCCCCGTGATGGCTGGGTGTTGTGTGCTGTCCTTAGGTTAGTTAGGTTTAAGTAGTTCTAAGTTCTAGGGGACTGATGACCATAGATGTTAAGTCCCATAGTGCTCAGAGCCATCCCAACATGTGACAGTTTTGCATGTTTATCGTGCCTTAAGTCACTTTCAGAGAGCTGCGTTCGCACTCTGTAATTTGGTGTGTTGTGTGTGTGTGTATGTGTGTGTGGGGGGGGGGGGGGATGTTCAGTTCTCAACATGTGACAATTTTGCATGTTTATCGTGCCTTAAGTGACGAATGTAGCCTCATCTCATAACCATACGAATTCGAGGAATGTTGTGATACAATCTTTACCCCTGCGCTGTGTGATGTATTCTTAGTTGAAGTTTGGTGGGCGATGGATGCATTCAGTATTCCCGTGTTGACTTGTGATTGTATCTGTTAGATGAAGAAAAATATACTGTAAAGACAGCACGGATGGATATGATTTATATGTTGGAAGGCGAAAAGAATATAAATTTTGAATAATGCTTTTATTTTTTAAGAGAAGAAGTTTAAGGTAAGACTGCAGCACTGTGCAGCTAGTCGGAGTGATTGTCAGCTAGTTGACTTGCTCAGGGAGACAACTCCACTTGCATGAGTTATGCATTAAAATATCAGGTGATTACGCCGTTTGGTTTTTATAGACATTCTCTGTTAGCATTGTATACTTTTCAAGTCATTGTTTAGTTTGTTAAGCGTAGTGTTGTTCAGACCAAAGCCATGTCTTCTCGAATACATACTTCATTCTAAAATCGTTGTCTCGGAATATCATTTCATAGGAATAGTTGCTCTCCCTGCCCCGCTGTTTAACGATGGTCTATCGTTACGCATTACCAAATTGCACCATAATAGTACGCAACAGTTTGATTATACACTCCTGGAAATTGAAATAAGAACATCCTGAATTCATTGTCCCAGGAAGGGGAAACTTTATTGACACATTCCTGGGGTCAGATACATCACATGATCACACTGACAGAACCACAGGCACATAGACACAGGCAACAGAGCATTCACAATGTCGGCACTAGTACAGTGTATATCCACCTTTCGCAGCAATGCAGGCTGCTATTCTCCCATGGAGACGATCGTACAGATGCTGGATGTAGTCCTGTGGAACGGCTTGCCATGCCATTTCCACCTGGCGCCTCAGTTGGACCAGCGTTCGTGCTGGACGTGCAGACCGCGTGAGACGACGCTTCATCCAGTCCCAAACATGCTCAATGGGGGACAGATACGGAGATCTTGTTGGCCAGGGTAGTTGACGTACACCTTCTAGAGCACGTTGGGTGGCACGGGATACATGCGGACGTGCATTGTCCTGTTGGAACAGCAAGTTCCCTTGCCGGTCTAGGAATGGTAGAACGATGGGTTCGATGACGGTTTGGATGTACCGTGCACTATTCAGTGTCCCCTCGACGATCACCAGTGGTGTACGGCCAGTGTAGGAGATCGCTCCCCACACCATGATGCCGGGTGTTGGCCCTGTGTGCCTCGGTCGTATGCAGTCCTGATTGTGGCGCTCACCTGCACGGCGCCAAACACGCATACGACCATCATTGGCACCAAGGCAGAAGCGACTCTCATCGCTGAAGACGACACGTCTCCATTCGTCCCTCCATTCACGCCTGTCGCGACACCACTGGAGGCGGGCTGCACGATGTTGGGGCGTGAGCGGAAGACAGCCTAACGGTGTGCGGGACCGTAGCCCAGCTTCATGGAGACGGTTGCGAATGGTCCTCGCCGATACCCCAGGAGCAACAGTGTCCCTAATTTGCTGGGAAGTGGCGGTGCGGTCCCCTACGGCACTGCGTGGGATCCTACGGTCTTGGCGTGCATCCGTGCGTCGCTGCGGTTCGGTCCCAGGTCGACGGGCACGTGCACCTTCCGCCGACCACTGGCGACAACATCGATGTACTGTGGAGATCTCACGCCCCACGTGTTGAGCAATTCGGCGGGTCGTCCACCCGGCCTCCCGCATGCCCACTATACGCCCTCGCTCAAAGTCCGTCAACTGCACATACGGTTCACGTCCACGCTGTCGCGGCATGCTACCAGTGTTAAAGACTGCGATGGAGCTCCGTATGCCACGGCAAACTGGCTGACACTGACGGCGGCGGTGCACAAATGCTGCGCAGCTAGCGCCATTCGAGGGCCAACACCGCGGTTCCTGGTGTGTCCGCTGTGCCGTGCGTGTGATCATTGCTTGTACAGCCCTCTCGCAGTGTCCGGAGCAAGTATGGTGGGTCTGACACACCGGTGTCAATGTGTTCTTTTTTCCATTTCCAGGAGTGTAGTTTGGAAGTTTTATTTAAAAATAGAAATCTAACTTAGGTGCCGCCTGCTTGATGTTTGCTGTTGTGTTATCGAGAAATCTGTAACAATATTGTCGAGACGCAAAGTAAGTGCAAATTTTGACTAGAGACAGATAATTGTTTTACTTCAGTTGCGCATTTAATATATAGACAAGTTATGTTCAGACCAGTTACATTTCAATTCAAAATACACTCCTGGAAATTGAAATAAGAACACCGTGAATTCATTGTCCCAGGAAGGGGAAACTTTATTGACACATTCCTGGGGTTAGATACATCACATGATCACACTGACAGAACCACAGGCACATAGACACAGGCAACAGAGCATGCACAATGTCGGCACTAGTACAGTGTATATCCACCTTTCGCAGCAATGCAGGCTGCTATCCTCCCATAGAGACGAACGTAGAGATGCTGGATGTAGTCCTGTGGAACGGCTTGCCATGCCATTTCCACCTGGCGCCTCAGTTGGACCAGCGTTCGTGCTGGACGTGCAGACCGCGTGAGACGACGCTTCATACGACCATCATTGGCACCAAGGCAGTAGCGACTCTCATCGCTGAAGACGACACGTCTCCATTCGTCCCTCCATTCACGCCTGTCGCGACACCACTGGAGGCGGGCTGCACGATGTTGGGGCGTGAGCGGAAGACGGCCTAACGGTGTGCGGGACCGTAGCCCAGCTTCATGGAGACGGTTGCGAATGGTCCTCGCCGATACCCCAGGAGCAACAGTGTCCCTAATTTGCTGGGAAGTGGCGGTGCGGTCCCCTACGGCACTGCGTGCGATCCTACGGTCTTGGCGTGCATCCGTGCGTCGCTGCGGTCCGGTCCCAGGTCGACGGGCACGTGCACCTTCCGCCGACCACTGGCGACAACATCGATGTACTGTGGAGATCTCACGCCCCACGTGTTGAGCAATTCGGCGGTACGTCCACCCGGCCTCCCGCATGCCCAGTATACGCCCTCGCTCAAAGTCCGTCAACTGCACATACGGTTCACGTCCACGCTGTCGCGGCATGCTACCAGTGTTAAAGACTGCGATGGAGCTCCGTATGCCACGGCAAACTGGCTGACACTGACGGCGGCGGTGCACAAATGCTGCGCAGCTAGCGCCATTCGAGGGCCAACACCGCGGTTCCTGGTGTGTCCGCTGTGCCGTGCGTGTGATCATTGCTTGTACAGCCCTCTCGCAGTGTCCGGAGCAAGTATGGTGGGTCTGACACACCGGTGTCAATGTGTTCTTTTTTCCATTTCCAGGAGTGTATGTTCTGTTTAGTCAAAGGCTAGCGTACGAATTTAGACGAGATAATAGTTTGCGAGGACATCGATTTTGTAACATGTAGACATTTTATAGAGTGGAAGGGAAAATTTGGCTAAATTTCAGACTCGAACGTATAGTGAGGAGGTTATACATTGACTCTCACGAACCATGATAGTGCAATGTTAAGGCATGTCACACTACTCTGCTTCTACTTCTTGCAAAAAGCCTTTGAGCTGGCGGAGGAAATTCATACGGGGTATCAAAATCTTGATCACAAGCCGCATAGCAGACGAGCCTATCAGATGCCGTCCCGTACTAGATGCGAACGCTCGCGTGCGATTATACTCCATCACGCAGAGGTCGAACAGCCTGCATTATTCCCTTAACTATACAAAGTCACAGCAATTTCTGCCGCTTTGTCATACGGCACAGACTTGAGCGCACATCGTGTCTCCGTGATGTGACCCCGCGTGTCCACTAACAGAGTTGTCCTCGTGGTATCGAACAACAGACGACGTGTGGAGAAAGCTAAGGCAGGACATTAACGGTGAATGCACGCGTGCTGTTCGCTTCGTTTCGGGCTCGTCAGCATTCGCGTGTGGCACACAAGGCCCGCAAGTCGCATTGACCACAACGCACGCTGTCATTTTCGCTCCCAGTGCACCCGACATCGATCCCATAAATTGGAGCGGCGCTCACGAATACATTGCGTGCATGTTTTGTGTTCCCGTTGATTTTTCGTTAGCTTCGTTCTTCTAGGCACTACTCTCTCACCGGGAAGCTTATGACGTCTCTCACCTTGATGCACCTGCACATTTTGACATCGCTACTACAGGACAGTGGAATGCGAGACATTTTTTCTGTTTTGTGTTTCTTTGGTAACCGTCAGTGTGTGTTTACAATGAAAACCGTTCACTGTTTCGACACTTTATATACAGGGTGTGTCAAAAAATGTATACACACTTTGAACTGTCATAGACAATTTATTTTCCGTTCTACAAGGTTAAATATCTGTGAGAAAGTAATGTTATGTTTCTTCAACAGGTGGCAGCAGTGGCAAGGAAGTAACTGCAACATGGCGGACGTGCGTTTGAGCTTTGAAGCGCGGAATCAGATAATTAAGTGGCACTGGAAGTTTGAGAATGTAGCTGTGGTTCGAAGACAGTGGAGAAGTGAGTATGGTACAGAACCACCTTCAAGTTAACAATTACACGTCTACGAGACAAATTCGAAATTCATGGAACAGTGTGTGATGTGCATAAAGGTCAATTAGGGCACAGTGATGATTCCACAACTGCGGTCTTGGAACTGTTTCAGCGTTCGCCTCAAAAATCTTCAAGGCAAGCGGCGCGTGAGAGTAATGTAAGTGCTAGTTGTGTGCTACGCATTCTGAAGAAAGGCAAGTGTCGTGTGTACGTTCCAAAGGCTGGTGCAACAGCTAAGTGACGACGATCCATATCGAAGGTTAGAATTTTGTGAATGGGTTCAGGAGATGGTGAGAAGTGAACCGGGATTTATGGGTAGCATAATTTGGTCGGATGAAGCCCAATTCAAACTCAATGGAACTGTCAATAGGCACAATTGAGTGTACTGGGCTGAAGATAATCGTCACATTGCAGTTGAAAAGGCTGTAAATTAGCCTGGTGTAAATGTGTGGTGTGGTTTGTCTGCAAGGGGACTCATTGGGCCTTTCCGCTTTGAAGGTACTGTTACTGGAGAAACATATCTAACAATGCTTGCTGACTCCATATTCCCTCCCATTCGTGCATTATACGGTAATGATGAGGTTTATTTCCAACAAGATGGCGCCCCGCCGCACTATCATGGGACGTACGAGCATACCTGGATCACAATGAGCCATGCCAGTGGATAGCACGCAGGGGACCAATCGAGCTTCCTGCACGCTCTCCAGACCTCACGCTGCTGGATTTCTTCTTACGGGGCACAGCAAAAGATTAGGTGTACAAACGTAAACCCCGTAACTTGGTCACACTTTGGAATGAGATTCAGGCAGTGTGCGCAGAAATCTCATTGGACACTTTGGTACGATGTACAGAATCATTGCTGATTCGTACTCAGAAATGTATTGACGCTGAAGGCCACCAATTTGAACATTAATCACATTTGCAAAGTAAATTTATTTTTCCAATTGGACTTTAAGCTTTCCATTTCAAGAAATTTAACATTGTAGAACGGGAAATAAATTTTTTATGACGCTTGAAAGTGTGTATACATTTTTTGACGCACCTTGTATATTGACAAACTGTGTTTTCTGCCTTACAGCAGGTCTTGTCATGGGGGAAGCCTCGTCAGAGAGGTCCATCGCATGAGCGTCTAGGGAAGTGGTACCAGTGGTTGTTTCCCCTTGTCTTCCACTGGTGATAATGAAATGATAATGAGGATAACACAATACTCAGTTCCTGAGCATAGAAAATCTCCGTCCCAGCCGGGAATCGAACCCTGGCCCCTTGGCGTGACAGACCGCCTCGCCGACCACTCAGCTATCGGGGCGGACATATATTGGCAGGGGGGCTGTATATAATTTCACGGGCATTTCCCTAGTATTTGGATGTCATGAAGGCGTAAGCACCTTTGTACTGTTTGAAATTATATGCGCGTAGTATCATGGGAAATGCTGTGTCGCCTGGAGGCTTGCTTGGACCAAGGCTGCTTTGCAAGATGCACGGAAGGTGATGCGCACTGTTACTCGTGAGATGAGGGGTGACAGTAGTCGGCTGTGGTGTGTTATCAGTAGTGGTACGGGCTACGCCGACTGGTTCGGTTGCAGTAATATTCTGAGGAAACGGGACATATTGATTTAATAATTAATTATTTGGGATGAGAAAACAGACTCAAGTATTTCGAAAAGAATGTTTTTGTGATTATTTTCATGATTAATAGAAGAGAAATAAATTTAAGATAACTGACTTCAGATATTTTTATTGCGGCAGCTTGTAGTTACGCATTCTTGGTTCATACATCCAGAGAACTGAGTGTAGGGAAAGATGAACAGCCAAGCAAAATTTTCAATTTGAATTTGGGGATAGGATAACTGTTGAATATTTAATGTCATTTTTACGAGATGCATTTTTCAGAAGATCTCATTTGATGTTAAAGACTACATACATTTGTCCACTCACGAACTGTAATTTTTTAGTGTATTAATGTTCGTGAATCTAAGAACCAAATAATTTTTCAATAGAGAACTTTTCTAATCAGAAAACTAATTACATTTGATATTTTAATTTATCCCAAGTCATTGTCCGCATCCAAAGTCCATGCCAACGTAAGAGTTATCATTTTTACTTACTCAGACCTGCTATGAACCAAGTACGCTCTGCCTTTAAAAAACAATTAGGAGTGCATTGCGCCAGGTGCATCTCAGTACTTAGCTGTATCTCAGCAAACGCGACGGGCTTTCCAGGCGAGAGCAGCGTCACGGTCTTCCCTTTGTGCAACAGATAAGCCACAACTAAATAACAAGAAAGAGAAAATTGAATTTTTCCAGGGCCAGTTTATCAGTTCAAAATTTTAATGATTCGTAGTGTTGAATTCAGATAGTATTCTTGCCATTACGAATGTTTAAACAGACAAGGAACCAGATAGGGTGTTCAGAGAATTCCTGTTTTTGTAGTAACCAAGACGGTTCGTTAGCTTCACTAGAGTGATTGTTTAGTGCCATGATATTGTCCAACAATGGCGTTAATCTCTGCGAGACCGCACATTTGCACCGGAAATTACACTTACAGGTAATTAAGATTTATTCTTTTTCACTTAATTTGCATACGGAAAAAATATACAAAAAGTAATGAATTTCTGTGAAGAGTTACTTTACACGTACGGCGTAAGCTGCTGCTCCTATGAATATTGTGTATGTACTGACGGTTAAGTTAATTATCTGACATTAGCATTTAGTAGTATTTGGAGCCGCTTGCTACCCAAAGAATACTTCGCCATTCGTTTTCGTCTACATCTGCATATCTGATGATCGTCTTCTTTTCAATTCTAGAAGGCATATTGTTTTTTATTTTACAGTTGACAAATTGCCTGCTATTAAGTCAGGACAGTAATTTCACAATATCGAGCATGGGATTGTTTTCAAATGGTTATTTCTGTTAACTGTACGGAGGCTGAGGCCCCTAGCGCATGAGCTTCGTATTGTGTCTAGTTCCCTAGTTCCGTGATTTATTTTAGGAATTGGAGTTGGCAAGGTTTTACCTGTTCAACGTATTCGAATCGTGTCAAAAATAATTAAATAAATAAATAAATAATGGAGGCGAGGATAAGGTTTAGGGCACGGCATGGCCCCATGGTTGGGAAACTCCTCTTAAATGCCGAGGACACAGCAATGATCAATGACAGGAGGAGAGTGTCTGAGAGCGTTCCACGACATTCCAGAAGGTTCCGGAATGTTCCACAATGATCCGGGATTTTCTTCGATGTTCGGGAATAGTCTGGAACGTTCGGGAAGATTCCAGAATGTTCGGTAACGTCCTGCAACATTCTAGATCAATGTGGAATATTGTAGAACAATCTCGAATGTTGTGAAATGTTCTGGAACATTGTGGACCATTCGAAGCCTTTTTGGTATGTTCTGGAATTCGCCACTGGTCTTGCTTTATATACCCCTACCCATTGGTAGGGGTGTATATGGCACGACTCGTCGTGGGTTCGAACTTCAGTTTCTTATCAGTGACTAAGGGAGGACCCGATAGAGTAGTGCAGTGAGTGAATAAACACAAATAATTATGCGTGATTAGTCAAAGTGATACAGTGAATGAATATAAATCGAAAATAAAGTGTGAAAAGTGTGCACAGTGTACTCAGTGTATGTGTTAACAGAAAGTTAATTTGATTCATATTTTAGACAACGTCCAAACGTAAAACAGGAGGTGGTTTCGCCAGTTCTCAAACAAAAGGGCGAAAATAAAAAGAGCAGCGAAAAAACGAAACAGGCGAAGAGCGCGAAGCACTAATGTTCCCAACGGATGAGATGAGCACCGTGAGAAGCAAGGAAATCAAACAAAGAAATGAATGGATTGAAGAATCAAGAATTGCGACACAACCTCAAAGACTCCTGTTTTTCTCAAGGTCAACTATACGTAGTTTGATCTCGAGTAGGAAATTCGAAAAATTTGTTCATAGATACCCCGGATAACAAAATGAAAAATATTTATAAACAAAATGAAAAATATTTATAAACAAGTATTCTAAATATTTAGAACATTTGTTCAATCAATTTTTTTACCTCACATACTTTAAAGTTTATCTTTTTATTCCAGCTACCACACAATCACATATAAACCCCCTGAACGAATGAGGGGACACCAGCTAGTTGTAATACAATAATTATGAAGACTAGGCTGACGTTTAAGAGAACGGTCATTTATAATCAGCGTAGAAGTGGCAGGCAGATGAAAACATAACAAGAGAAAAAAAGTAAGTAAACTGTTTATTATTTCAAAAGCAATCGCCATAACTGTTGATAGAATTATTCGACTGTGAACCAGACGGAGAATGCTTTCAGCAAAAAATGTTTGCTGTTGCTTACGGAACCACGGGTGTACCCAGGTAAGCACCTCTTCGGGAGAAGCAAATCGACGGCCACGAACGTCTTTCTTCAGGAGTCCCACATTTTACCACGGTTGTTCCAAGTACGCCGGAGAAGTTCCTTAGGGAAGCCCTTACACATCCTGCATACAGTCCTGATCTATGCCCATGCAGTATCCATATATTTGTGGACCTAAACAAAACTACCGTTGTTACCTCTCCTACCCCGCTGTCTGCGCAGCTGTGAGCCAAATAACACTGCATACGCTTCACGCCCGTTCATTTATGGTACAGAATTTTGGAGCCATTTTTCAACAGGACATAACTTGTCCAGACAAGACACTTTTCTCTATGAACTGTATGCCTGATATTGAAGTACTCCTGTGGCCAGTAAGATCTCAGATCTGTCCCCAACAGAACATGTGTTGGACCAGCCCAGACGTAAATTCCATCCAGGTGGCGTTATCATGGATGTGGAGGGCCAGTTACAACTGCTGTGGGCTATCTTGCCTCAGAAGAGGACAGAACAGCTTCATGACGCCCTTCCTGACGGAATCAATGCAAGCATCCAGGCCACAGCTAGTTCAATGTGATTATGATAAGTTGCTGAAGTAATGTCACGTACCCTCTTAACTCGTGAAGTTTTGTTTCGTTTCCTCTTCCCCTTCTCGTTGCTTGGATGTGATGTCTACATGCACGTTTCACTGGAATTTTGCGGTTTTCAGTGGAGCTTCATGCACAAAGTCCAGTCACATTAATGTGACCACCGTCTACGTTCGACGTCAACGTGCAATAACCGCTCACAGGCGGCAGGTTGCAGCACTAGCAACGGAGGGTAAATAAAGCGTGTCAAGGGGACACAGAAAACGATATAGTTGTTTTCCTAATGCGGAAACGGAGCGATGTATCTGGCGGCGAAAAGAGTGTGATCATTGGCTATACGCGCAGCTGTTGAGCTATTGCCTGTTAAATAGAATGACACCCCACGAGTCGCTTGCGATGTAGGTTGTATGGCGTATGAGATACTGGATACGTGAGTAACAGGGAAGTATGTAGGTACGTGACAGCAGTCGGGTTCCGAGAAACCTGTGATTCCTTTCTGAATAGCTCGGTATTCAAAGCCTCTGCATTGTCACGACGTGGCTGTGGAGGCTGAGAGGCTGCCACGTACATGAAGCTGTCTCTACCACTCCATCAGTTCCGCTTCTTCTTGACGCATACGCCGCGTGTCACCCTAGTCAAAGGATGACTGTGCACCTGGACTATGAATTCCAGTTGCTGTACTGATACACACTGAAGTGCCAAAGAAAGTAGTATAGGGATGCCTATTAAAATACAGAGATATGTAAACAGGCAGAATACGGAGCTGCTGTCGGCAACGCCTATATAAGATAAGATGTGTCTGGCGCAGTCTGATACTACTGCTACAGTGGCAGGTTATCAAGATTTAAGTGAATTTAAAGGAAGTGTTATACTCAGCGCACGAGAGATGGGACACAGCATCTCCTTAGACCATTTCACGAGTGTACCGTGAATATCAGGAATCCGGTAAAACACCATATCTCCGACATCACTGCGGCCGGAAAAAGATCCTGCAAGAACGGGACCAAGGACGACTGAAGAGAATCGACCAACGTGACAGAAGCGCAACCCTTCCGCAAAACTGCTGGAAATTTCAATTTTGGTCCTCAACAAGTGTCGGCGTGCGAACGATTCAACGAACATCATCGATATGGGCTTTCGGAACCGAAGACCCACTCGTGTACCGTGGAAGACTGCACAACAGAAAGATTGACGCCTCACCTGAGCCCGTCTACACGTATGGAGACAAGCTCATGAATCCATGGTCCATGCATGGCAGCAGCGTACTGTTTAAACTGATGGAGGCTCTGTAATGGTGTTGGGCTTGTGCTGTTGGGGTGATATGAGACGCCTGATACGTCTAGATACGACTCTGACAGGTGAAACGTACGTAAGCATCCTGTCTGATTACCTGCATCCATTCACGTCCATTCTGCAGTCCGAAGGACTTGGGCAATACCAGCAGGACAATTCGACACCCAACATGTCCAGAATTGCTGTAGAGCGGCCCCAGGAACAGTCTTCTGAGTTTAAAAACTTTCGCTGGCAACCAGACTCACCAGACATGAACATTATTGAGCATATCTGGGTCTCCTTGCAACGTGCTGTTCAGAAGAGATCTCCACCCCTCGTACTCTTTATGGACAGCCTCGCAGGATTCATGGTTCAGACATCAGTCATGTCCATGCCACGTCGTGTTGCGGCATTTCTGCGTGCTCGCGGGAGCCCTGCACAGTATTGGGCAGGTGTACAAGTTTCTTTGGCTCTTTAGTGCATTACAAGTATAAGAAATAAGTGCTAATATAATTCGTTCTTCCGTCGCGTCGCAGTCAGTACCGATGAATGGCAGCCCTGGGATGTTGAGTACTATAGTATCATCGTTACAGAGTGGATGGCTTCCTGGTTTTCCTAAACTAACTAATGGGCTGCTGACAAATGACGAAGAGCTTCGCGATAAACCTGAAGAGACTGTTTCCACTACTAAGAATCGATCGGTTTTTCCACTATTTCATGTCTGGGATAGGACCACATTGGCGAAACTTGTTCGTGACCCATAAATAAAATTACCGCTATGCTAGACAAGTCGTGTGACTGGAAGTACTTCGTGCTACCAGTCCAAAGTTTGGAAGAGTCACTGGTAGTTTATACGTCAATATGTGCTCACGTGTCCACTGGGCAGCTGTTCCTGGCACTTCTTTGTCGTCGTCAGTCAGTCCTTAGGCTGCAAATCCACACATTTCATTCCAGCGCACACACCCTGCTGCTGCTGCGCCCTGTGTGCATTTGCAAAGTCAGGACTTATTAAAAACACCAAAGAAAACAGCTCTTAACTGCAGTGGTCATGTGTACCACTGGGGTAAAACTCCAATAATCAACTGAAATACTTTTTTTTTTTAAATCTCCAGTGCCATTCCAAAGCCGGAATCCAAAAGGAGGATCACAAAAATGGGCCATGTCGTCTCATATAGTCTCTTACTGTTCTCTGTTCGTTGACACAGTATTTTCGTGTACAGCAAAGCTCGAGAGCGCGGACGATTACGTACCACGTGGGCACACACCGTGCGACTACCGCTGGCGTTCGCGGGTTAAGAACATCTTGTTCAGTACAATCACCCTGCAGGAGACGTTCGGAAAGTATCGCTAACACCACTGCCAGCTCTCGTAAGAAGAAGGTGCTGCCACCTGGTCGGGTGTAGAGTGGGTTTTGTTTCCTGTGCTTGTTATTGTAACTACCGTTAGAGAAAGAAACTCATTTGTTGGCAAGAACGCACCGCGAAGACAGTCTCATTCGGTGCAGAAGACTCGCATTCTGACGTCGCAGCAGTTGTTACGTTCTCTGCGGATGAGGAGCATATAGGGCGCGGGCCTTTCAGAACAGTCGCAGCGCTAATATAAAGCCAACGGCGGGGAAATTGATTTCGGTCCTCTGTCATTAATTTTTCACCGCGTGCGTGCGAATGGTTTATCGCTCAACGGCACGGGCAGGCAGGAGATTTAAAGTCGTCAATAAAACGTCGAGGGCGAATCGTTGCCACTGACGATAGAAGATTGCATGTGATTTCGCGATGAATCTAACACGCCGGAAACTACACAGAGAGGAAACTTTAGAAATCAGCCAGCGGCTTCCCTTTATACATCTCCACCGCGCGCTTTCTAATACACACATCACAAAAAAGTTTTGCATCACCCCGGTTCCTAGAGTTCCGGAACCTGTACAGAAAACTGCAGTAGAGATCAACATAAGCAAAATTTCCGCCCTTTTTATTGCTCATGAAAACCACACATTGCATGTTGTACCACCATACAGCAAGATCTTCAGAGGTGGTGATCCAGATTACTATACACACCGGTACCTCTAACATCCAGTAGCACGTCGTCTTGCATTGATGCATGCCTGTATTCGTCGTGGCACACTATCCACAAGTTCATCAAGACACTGTTGGTCCAGATTGTCCCACTCCTCAACGGCAATTCGGCGTGGTTCCCTCAGAGCGGTTGGTGGGTCATGTCGTCCATAAACAGCCCTTTTCAATCTATCCCGGATATGTTCGATAGGGTTCTTGTCTGGAGAACATGCTGGCCACTCTAGTCGAGCGATGTCGTTATTCTGAAGGAAGTCATTCACAAGATGTGCTTGATGGGGGCGCGAATTGTCGTCCATGAAAGCGAATGCCTCGCCAATATGCTTCCGATATGGTTGCACGATCGGTCGGAGGAAGGCATTCACGTATCGTACAGCTGTTATGGGGCCTTCCATGACCACCTGCGGCGTACGCAGGCCCCACGTAATTCCACCCCAAAACAGCAGGGAACCTCCACCTTTCTGCACTCGCTGGAGAGTGTCTCTAAGGCGTTCAGCCTGACCGGGTTGCCTCCAAATACGTCTCCGACGATTGTCTGGTTGAAGGCATATGCGACTTTCATCGGTGAAGAGAACATGATGCTTCCGATATGGTTGCACGATCGGTCGGAGGATGGCATTCACGTATCGTACAGCCGTTATGGTGCCTTCCATGACCACCTGCGGCGTACGCAGGCCCCACGTAATTCCACCCCAAAACAGCAGGGAACCTCCACCTTTCTGCACTCGCTGGAGAGTGTCTCTAAGGCGTTCAGCCTGACCGGGTTGCCTCCAAACACGTCTCCGACGATTGTCTGGTTGAAGGCATATGCGACTTTCATCGGTGAAGAGAACATGATGCCAATCCTAAGCGGTCCATTCGGCATGTTGTCGAGTCCATCTCTTCCGCGCTGCATGGTGTCGTGGTTGCAAAGATGGACCTCGCCATGGACGTCGGGAGTGAAGTTGCGCATCATGCAGACTATTGCGCACAGTTTGAGTCGTAACACGCCCTGTGGCTGCACGAAAAGCATTATTCAACATGGTGGCGTTGCTGTCAGTGTTCCTCCGAGCCATAATACGTAGGTAGTGGTCATCCACTGCAGTAGTAGCCCTTGCGCGGCCTGAGCGAGGCATGTCATCGACAGATCTCGTCTCTCTGTATCTCCTCCATGTCCGAACAACATGGCTTTGGTTCACGCCGAGACGCCAGGACACATCCGTTGTTGAGAGCCCTTCCTGGCACAAAGTAACAATGCGGACGAGATCGAACCGCGGTATTGACCGTCTAGGCATGGTTGAACTACAGACAACATGTGCCGTGTACCTTCTCCCGGTGGAATGACTGGAACTGATCGGTTGTCGGACCCCATCTGTCTAATAGGCGCTGCTCATGCATGATTGTTTACATCTTTGGGCGGGTTTAGTCACATCTCTGAACAGTTAAAGGGACTGTGTCTGTGATATAATATCCACAATCAACGTCTTTAAGAAGTGCTGGGAACCAGGTGATGCAAAACTTTCTTTGATGTGTGTATTTTAACCCAAAAAATTCGCTACGAAGAGAAGGAAACGCAAATAAGAAATAAAACCCAACGCTTACATTACAATACACTCTGCTTGTATGCTGTGCTTTCACTGTTGACCCAAAGGAATTATACCGAGGGAAAAGGAAAAGAAACAAGAAATGTAACAGGGAATAATTCCAATGATTTCGCAGGGAATAAGTTACTCTGGCATTTGTATAGCTGAAAGAAGGAAGGAGGTTATTAAAGACGGAACACAAGCTGGGTTTGGGGAAGAACGGGTATTTCTTTTGAATGAAACTACCCTGGCATTTTCCCTTAAGAGACTTAGGGAACCCAAAGAAAATGTAATTTTGCATGGCGGAACGAAGATCAGAAGCACCGTCCTTATAAAATTCGAGTCTGATGCTTTATCTCTGTGCCAACTTGCTGGATTTCAAATCTGAGCTTAAATCGAGGAGAATCAGTCCTGGTGATAGAAGTGGTGATGGTCTTATCATCTTCGAGTGAAGATATTTTATTCCGGTAATGCGATTCTGGGATGTCAGACGAATTATCATAGCCTGATTATTGGGCTTAGAAAGTGTTCAACCAAATTTCCGTAGTAGTAGGGAAGAGATAGAAGTCAGAATGTGTCATATCAGTTGCGTGTAAAGCCCCGTATGTGGGTAGGTGCAATGTCGTAACCAAATATGGTACTAAGTGAGCATATTGGTTCAAATGGCTCTGAGCACTATGGGACTTAACATCTGAGGTCATCAGTCCCCTAGACTTAGAACTACTTAAACCTCACTAACCTAAGGACATCACACACATCCATGCCCGAGGCAGGATTCGAACCTGCGACACTCTGAGCTGTGTAGTAAAAGCGAAATGCAATGAAAACTGATTTTGGAAGATCACAGAATGCAGCATAAATTACTTGGTTTTACAAATTATATCTCGTAAATGCCCTCCTCCATTCAGAAGTTCAAATGTGTATGAATTTCTAAGGGACCAAACTACTAAGGTCATCGGTCCCAAGACTTACACACCACTTAAACTAACTTACGCTAAAGACAGCACACACACCCATGCTCGAGGGAGGATTCGAACCTCCGGCGGGAGGCACTCCGCAGTTAGTGACATGGCGCTCTCAACCGCGCGGCCACTCCGCGCGGCCCTCCTCTATTGTCCACACAATGGTAGAGCCTGTCCCGGTAGTTTTTCGGTTCCTAATAGTTGGTCCAACGTGTAAACCTTTCCCTTGAGGTAGAGAAAATAGTTGCGTGGACAAAATCAAGCGATCTGGGGAGCCACACAATGTCATCTCGCAAAGAGATAAGATGACCTTGAAAAATTTGTCTTAAAATTTTCACTGAACGACGCCATGTATGGGTTGTAGCACCATCTTGCTGGAACCAGAAGTTGTCCCTGCCGTGGTCCTGCAATAGTTCATCCAGTCTCTCTTACAGAAAATTCTCAAGTATGTAGCAGTCACTGTTACGACTTGAGCATTTTCTTCGAAGAAGTAGGAGCCCCAGACTCCAAAATCCGAAACGGAGACCACACTGTCACTTGCGAGACGTGGAGTGATCGTTCTTGAAGAGTCCGGAGTTATTCTCAGCCCAGTATTGAAAACGTCGTTCATTAACCGTTTCGGCAAGATGAAAATGGGGCTCACGTGTACAGACAAAACAGCAGTACGATGGACACTCTCCAGAATGTCAGAGCACAAATTTGTTCGAGTTTCCAAGTCTCTTTCACTTAATTCTTGTGAAATCTCCGTGTGAATTCTATGGAAGATTCTTCTAATATTACTAGCAGATAATTCCAAGTGACGCGGCGTGCTGAAGAACTAACCGCTCGGGGGATTGTTGATAGAAGCCCGCGCTCTATTCACGTTTCCCACTTTCTAACTGTTGGCCAGAGGGAATGGGGTCATGACGACCAAGACCAAAATGTTGACCTGACCAAGTCATTACGTGCACTGAAAACTGCGTGTTACGGTGCGCCATCCCCACCAATCCGTCCCTTCTGCTTCTGGCACTGACCTTACGGAATCGGAATATTACTCACCCTGGATCTACTTTGAATTATAGACTCCTCACAAATTTTTCGATCATATCGATACTGAACACTCCAGCACTATCCGTTAGTTATTGTTGCACCATTCGAAATTTAGTCGACAGTTTCTTCGACTGTGTTCCATAGCCTGTCCAAAAGTAAGCGACATCTGGTTTCCGTATTTCCACACTACCTCACCAAGATCCGTGTGTGAAGGTGATTAAGTACAGAAAAGCACTGTTCACTGACAAATCAAATTCAGAATTTGTGCGATACTGACATAGATGTAATGTGAACTTTACGTGCATACTGAATCCTCGAAAGTAGCCACAGAGGCCGGACATCTGCTCATTGTCGTGACGTACAGACTATTGACGCATAATTATAACCAAATAAATAAAAATGACATTACGTAGTAATCTTAAAAAACAACTCCTTTCGTGTTGCCAAGGACACCAGACGTATCCTTTAGTATCCGACAGTCATCAGGATTCCCACACAGCCCCAATTTCGATATGGCGAAGTGGTCACAGATACACTGGCCTCAGACCACGGCTTCAGCTTCCTTCTTCGGAGGGCGCAGCCGCAATCACGGGCATGTCACGTGGGCCGGTCCACTGACGTGAGAGTGCCTGTGAACAATTCGGCACCGCACTTGACCAGCAAGTACGCTGTTCTCTGAAGCTTTCGATACGCGCCATTCAGAGTGGAGTGACAGACTTTGCCCGTCTTTTTGTTTTTAGATTCGGAACCCTCCGTGGGCTGCTTGCACACTCTTACGAAGACTTTCCCTGCACTCTGGACTTTATCACTGGCTACCTGTTCACTTCTTAAACTAAACTGTCATCGACCAAACGAACCGCCTGTTTGTTCCATTGGTCTCCGCATCACCGCCAATCCCAGTGGTCATACATTGTGTTCTTTCTACATGAAGTAGAATAGAAAATATCCTTTTCAGCAGATGTAACAGAACTTCTTTCTAAACATTCTTAAGACGAACTGCAGATTTATCGTTAAGTTCTTTCGGTTTTATCCTCAGTAAGCATAACGTATCCATGCGCATATCTAGGCATAGCGTTTCGGAAAAAAGGACATTGTGTCTTTAAAGAAATCTGTTATGAACAGACGAAATGAACAAACGAGCCGGCCGGTGTGGCCGTGCGGTTCTAGGCGCTTCAGTCTGGAACCGCGTGACCGCTACGGTCGCAGGTTCGAATCCTGTCTCGGGCATGGATGTGTGTGATGTCCTTAGGTTAGTTAGGTTTAAGTAGTTCTACGTTCTAGGGACTGATGACCTCAGAAGTTAAGTCCCATAGTGCTCAGAGCCATTTGAACCATTTGTTGAACAAACGAAACTACAGTCCTCCGTCCATAACTGTGGGCTTTTTGATTACTGTGGGAGAGGGTTTATCGAACTATAACACGTGAAACATTACCGGTAGTTCAATTTATTACATGAACGATAAAAGGATTTATACATGCAGACTGAAGACGAATGAGTCCTGACGTTGGTACAAATTTAAATTCGTTGCTGCGTTCATAGATGTTTGAGGCTTGAAAAGGTCCCTGGAGCTGTATAGTTTCTTTTGATAAAAATATTTACTGAACTTGACACAATCCGTTGTCTCTGGAGTGCTTGATAATTTACAACCGTCATTGACAATTAAAGCATCCCTCATTGCATACAGTCACAAAACGAATCAACAATGACAAACGTGGGTGGAAGCGGGAGACAACAAATCCGAAAGAGGCAAAGTTACTGGCTCGTACCTTTATTTATTTAAAAAAGGTTCTGCCCCAGTTCGCATCAGCTGAAGCAGTCAATATCATCGAGTAGGATTTAAGAGTTTTTCAAGTCAGAGATTGAAATGTACTTCTCCGGAAGTACAATGTTAAAATAAATAAATGTCGTGTGACTAGGGCCTCCCGTCGGGTAGACCGTTTGCCGGGTGCAAGTATTTCGATTTGACGCCACTTCGGCTACTTGAGCGTCGATGGGGATGAAATAATGATGATCAGGACAATACAACACCCAGTCCCTGAGCGGACAACATCTCCGACCCAGCCGGAAATCGAACCCGGACCCTTAGGATTGAAATTCTGTCGCGCTGACCACTCAGCTACCGGGGACGAACAGAACAATGTTGAACATTTATAGAAATACATTTCCATCTCCGACTTGAAAAACACTTTGGTCCTACTCGATGATACTGACTCCGTTAGCTGTTACGAACTGAGGCAGAGCTCTTCCATTCTCCGCTCTACGGTGACCTTCATGCGAGGCCACTGCTGCTCTGAATCTTCTAATCCACTTTACTTGATTAAAACTGTTTGCTTAAAATGATTAAAAAGAGGTGTGTAAAACAGCTCACTTCTGTCCCTACGCAGAACTTTTTTTAAATAAAGAAAGGTACGAGCCAGTAACTTTGCCTTTTTCTGTTTGTTGTCACCGGCTTCCACCCACGTTTTTCATTGCTGTTCCGTTTTTGGTGTGAAGTTATTCACGTTTCATCCGCAGTGTCGAACAGGCACAGAGAGTCAGATAAATAGTTTTAAAAATGGACTTGACGTTGCTCAGAAGTTCTCTTTTGCAACAGTTTTTTGTGGATTTTGCTACTAGCATCTTGCAAAAAAACCTCACAGTTAATTCTTCGAGTGAATTGTACAACACACTTTCTTCTGATTACAACGAAGCATACTACACGCAGTTTCAGTCGCTGATATTATTCGAGCACTAAGTCGCGCATTTCATTTCTGTGTTATTTCCTTATTCCAGAAAAAGTGAGAGCAGCTGTACAATTCAGATCCAACAGACGAGTTACGATGTAAAGCAACGTACCAACATGAGAAAAGTAAAATTATTGGTATTAATGCCAAGAACTTGTCACCTTGCTTTCATATGACGTCTTTTGATCACATGCAAAATACACTCCTTGAAATTGAAATAAGAACACCGTGAATTCATTGTCCCAGGAAGGGGAAACTTTATTGACACATTCCTGGGGTCAGATACATCACATGATCACACTGATAGAACCACAGGCACATAGACACAGGCAACAGAGCATGCACAATGTCGGCACTAGTACAGTGTATATCCACCTTTCGCAGCAATGCAGGCTGCTATTCTCCCATGGAGACGATCGTAGAGATGCTGGATGTAGTCCTGTGGAACGGCTTGCCATGCCATTTCCACCTGGCGCCTCAGTTGGACCAGCGTTCGTGCTGGACGTGCAGACCGCGTGAGACGACGCTTCATCCAGTCCCAAACATGCTCAATGGGGGACAGATCCGGAGATCTTGCTGGCCAGGGTAGTTGACTTACACCTTCTAGAGCACGTTGGGTGGCACGGGATACATGCGGACGTGCATTGTCCTGTTGGAACAGCAAGTTCCCTTGCCGGTGTAGGAATGGTAGAACGATGGGTTCGATGACGGTTTGGATGTACCGTGCACTATTCAGTGTCCCCTCGACGATCACCAGTGGTGTACAGCCAGTGCAGGAGATCGCTCCCCACACCATGATGCCGGGTGTTGGCCCTGTGTGCCTCGGTCGTATGCAGTCCTGATTGTGGCGCTCACCTGCACGGCGCCAAACACGCATACGACCATCATTGGCACCAAGGCAGAAGCGACTCTCATCGCTGAAGACGACACGTCTCCATTCGTCCCTCCATTCACGCCTGTCGCGACACCACTGGAGGCGGGCTGCACGATGTTGGGGCGTGAGCGGAAGACGGCCTAACGGTGTGCGGGACCTTAGCCCAGCTTCATGGAGACGGTTGCGAATGGTCCACGCCGATACCCCAGGAGCAACAGTGTCCCTAATTTGCTGGGAAGTGGCGGTGCGGTCCCCTACGGCACTGCGTAGGATCCTACGGTCTTGGCGTGCATCCGTGCGTCGCTGCGGTCCGGTCCCAGGTCGACGGGCACGTGCACCTTCCGCCGACCACAGGCGACAACATCGATGTACTGTGGAGACCTCACGCCCCACGTGTTGAGCAATTCGGCGGTACGTCCACCCGGCCTCCCGCATGCCCACTATACGCCCTCGCTCAAAGTCCGTCAGCTGCACATACGGTTCACGTCCACGCTGTCGCGGCATGCTACCAGTGTTAAAGACTGCGATGGAGCTCCGTATGCCACGGCAAACTGGCTGACACTGACGGCGGCGGTGCACAAATGCTGCGCAGCTAGCGCCATTCGACGGCCAACACCGCGGTTCCTGGTGTGTCCGCTGTGCCGTGCGTGTGATCATTGCTTGTACAGCCCTCTCGCAGTGTCCGGAGCAAGTATGGTGGGTCTGACACACCGGTGTCAATGTGTTCTTTTTTACATTCCCAGGAGTGTATAATCATCGCATGGCGCGAGATCGTCTGTGCCAAAACTAAAATCTTCCTTTGGTTTATATTGAAAGCGATAATGTAATATTAAATGAACAGTGAACCAGAAAATGTATTCAACCACAATAATGTTTAAGAGACACTGTCCTACACAGCGGTCTCCTGTTCGGTATTTAGCTATTCAAATTTCGTTCCTGATTCCTTTAGTTATTTATTCTTATAAAAATTTAGATATTCTTCTGAAGCGGCTTGTTACTACAGCCTTATTTTCTAACTAAATTTGCAATAGTATTCACGTATCTCATATTTTCTGATTTTGTCTGTACAAAAAATTGTTGATTGCTACTTTATGAACTTCTACCAATGACGTTTTCTAGGAGCCTGCAAATAAGCTATTAGTTACCAGGGTGTATCGGTAAATTTGATATTAATTTTGACTACAGTTTACTATTATTCGTGACGTCTTGTTATAGGACAGAAACATTCTTCAATTTCTAACTTATCAATCAGCTACGAAAAAAAGCAAAGGTCTCCAGTAGCGTTCGAGTTATGTCAGAGACAGTAAAGTATTTGGAAGGTCAGTTGAAAAAGCGTTACAAAGTGAACATCAATAAATGTAAACCAAAGCTAATGGAGTATAGTCGAATTAAACAGCTGAAGTTGGAAGAATTAGTTTAGGAAATGAGTAGCTACAAATAGTAGGGGAGTTTAAAATAACAAATCGTGGCACACGTAAAGAAAATATACAATATTTAATGACGTAGCAAGAACGTTTTTTTTTGTTATAAGCAGGAATGTGTTGAAATAAGTAGCGATTTAAGTGTTAAACGTCTTTCTCGGAAATATTTGTCTGGAATGTAGGTTTACCTATAAGTTAAACTTCTTACACAAAGAAAAAGAAAGAAAGTCAAACATCTTACACAAAGACAGAATAAAGTCTTTTTATGTATGATATGGCAAGAAGAATGATGAGGGATCGATGGAGGGAGGGGGGAAATTAAGGAAAACGTACTAAGGCGAATAGGGGAGAAACAAGGCTTATGACAAAACTTGACTAAAAGGTTTTGGATGATAGAACATATTCTGAAGCATAAGGAAATAGGTAATTTGGCAAGGAAGGGAACTGGGGAGGGACGGGGGGGGGGGGGGGGACGAATTGGAGAAGGGATTAAAATTATAAAGAGGAACCTAGACTTGAATATAGTGAGCAGGAAGAAACTGGTATAAGTTGCAGTTGTTATATAGAGGTGAAAAGAACTGCTTGGGATATAGTACCGAGGAGAGATTAATGTCTGCTAATCGTTGGAAGGATTCTATCGCATTCGTCCACGAGTGCTATGGGGTATACTGAGTTTATGCTTCTTTGTGACCTATGTTAGTACTCGAAAACACCATGACAGTAGCAAACTATGTGAACATTTTTGCGAATCACTCGCATCCCTTCATGGTTGAAGTCTTCTCTGATGGTAATGGCACTTCCAGCTTGGTAGACCTCCACGACACAAGGACACAATCGTGCTGGAGAGGGTTAAGGAGCATGGCAGTGAACGTACATTGATACCATAGCCAGGAAATACCCCTGATCTGTACCCTCTGTAATACATATGGGGGCGTCAGCTGCGTGTCTACAAACCAACTTCGTTATTTGCGGGAATTTGGTGACCTGTCAGCAGACATCTGGTGCCACATACTTCTGTAAATCAATCAAGGACTTGTAGAATCCATTACAGTCAAAATCGCTGCTGTACTGTGTTTGAAAAGTTGAACAACACGCTATTAATCATGTGGTCGTAAGGCTTCGGCTCAACAGTGTATGTATCCAGCAGATGAACTGTCCAGAACATACACGACACCATCCAGCACTTACTAAGACAAAGAAAGAAAATCTCATTCTGCTGGGTAGCGGACACTTGGGTATCCGTAGGAATGAGGTAGACGATACCGCGGTCAAAGAGGAGTGTAACCTACCAACGTAACCGCCAGCCCTATCCGTCCGATCGCCACGGTGTCATTGCCGCGAAGGTCTGTCATACGTCTTTGGGAGCAAGACTGGCTGGGCGTGACGGAAAATAAGTTGTGATGAATAAACAGACTGTACTGTGAGGCCGTGGAGCACCTCCTTCAGGCCAGTTAGAATTGATGACGTCTGTTTAACGCGACTTCGAATAGGACACAGCCCCCCGAGCAATGCCTTCCTTCTTAGTTGTGAAGAACCACCTATTTGTCACGCATGTGATGTGCTGATTACCCTTGCCACATTTTAACCGACTGTATTTCATATAAGGACGAGAAAGTACAAGTTGGCTTACCGGCAGACCTGCCTTAAATTTTAGGTGACAGTGAGCTGAATGTGGTACGTATTTTACGATCTTGTGTTTTGTCTTCCATTCTACCTAAGCTCTTTGGTCTTCCATTCTACCTAAGCTCTTTGGTCGAAGCTTTTAGTGAGTTGGAGGATGACTGGCTCATACGGCTATCATCTTCGTGATCCGCCAATCTTCTTTTTTGGACTTGCCTCTTTCTAGCTGTCCAGATCTGATATAATTGTTTTTAATTGCCTGTCTAGACCGGCTTGCGCCATTGTACCGTTCAGAGGTGTCGTGTGTGTTCATGTAAGAAAGAGTACAAGGGAGCGTATGTGATCTTACGTTGTATTTTAGGCTATGCTCATGCTATATGCTTCGGCCCCATTTGTCTTATTCAATGAACGTACGGGCGTTGATGACCGCGATGTTGAGCGCCCTAGGGATGCAACAACAACAACAACAGCAACAACAACAATCACAACCAAGGGGAATACGTCAAACCAGCACACGGGCTACAATCTGTATCATCATCATCATCATCATCATCATCATCATCAACAACAACAACAACAACAACAACAACAACAAGAATAACAACAACACCAGCAGCAGGAGCAGTCAACCATCCTTTCCATTACAGAGGATTCTAAAGAAAATCTCTACTTGTATTAAGTTCTTCCTTCGTTTGGTACCTGCCCTCCTGTGACACTATAGTCGTTTTGTTATCATCACTGCAAGAATTTTACTTCCTCATTTGTTCATATATTTAGCTTTTATATTTATTTCCGGTTTGAATCTCGTTTAATTAGCAAGTTTTTAGTTATCTGTTCCAGCTTGTGCAACATGTAAATGTGTTCCTCTACCACAGGGGAAGTTGGGGCGTAATGTGGATATGAAGTGAAACAAGGATCCGTCACTTTTCCGCAGGAAATGTCAATATCACCATGACTCTCGGTAGTTGCTGCTGAGCAAAATAATTTGTTGGTTTCTGTTTGGTTATGTATCTTACTTTGTGATATTTTGTGTTCAGTTAGGAACTTGTACCACCGTATTACAAGATGAAACTAGTAATGCAACGAATGATACTTTTAACAGGCTTTATGAACATGCGCCAGGTTAATATAACAGGCTTTATGAACATGCGCCAGGTTAAACGAACCTTCACCCTCTTTCTTCTGATATCGGAATTTTAAAGATAAGGCAGATGTGGGGTAAAATCGGGGCTACCTCTTAATACCCCATGACTTAGTTACATGAAACTTGTATGTGTGACGTAAGAACTACATGCTTTTAACAGTACACTACCTATCTGCAAACGTTTTAACAACTACAATTTAGTAAACACTTGTAGAATTTACGATTATTTTTGCGAATTTTTAGATTATTTTTGTCACTAATAATTTGATTAATTATCCCTTGTTGAACAGGTCTATTTTCATTTGAGAGGGGCCCTAAGCTTACACAACACCTAGCCTAAATTATCCTAAGGACAAACACACACACCCATGCCCGAGGGAGGACTCGAACCTCCGCCCGTACCAGCCCACAGTCCATGACTGCAGCGCCCTAGACCGCTCGGCTAATCCCGCGCGGTCCCGGTCTGTCGACTGGTTTGCAAAAACAGTCTTCATTTATTCTATCACCGGAGAGTATAGAACTAGTTGCTCATTACGACGAACCATCATCAAGCAGGTGAACAGGAAAGTGTGCCGCGATCACGGAGTCTCCCTACAAAAATGAACTCAGTGAAACAATAGCGTCTTTTATGCAGATTAAAACATATATATATTATAGGACTCCGAGTCTAGACCATAAAAAAAGAGTCAGAAGAGTCTGAAGACGTGTGAGGCAAACAGATCTTCTGAAGATGAGAATGAAACACGTTCTCTTCTTTGCAAAGAGACCTATTCGTCAACAAGAAAATCAGATGATTGGGTTAAGTATTGAAAGCGTGTGTAAAGTAGGTCCATGGGGATTGTACAGCAGGGTGGACTGAGGATGACTTGTTTGAGTATTGGTGTGTACCACACCTCAGACAGAAAATATAGTTTTGCCCGTTTGTACTCCACAGAGTACCTGCTTTTACTACAAGGTAAGGAGTATACAGTATACGGAGTTAGCCCACTCGGTTAGCCGGCGGTCTAATACACTGCTTTTGCTTTCCGGGCTGGAAGGCGTGCCGGTCCGCCCGGTAGATTAGTGTCGAGGTCCGGTGTGCCCGCCAGTCTGTAGATGGTTTTTAAGGTGGTTTTCCATCTGCCTCGGCGAATGAGGGCTGGTTCCCCTTATTTCGCCTCAGTTACACTACGTCGCCGATTGCTGCGCAAACACTTTATCCACGTACACGTACACTATAATTACCACGCAAACATTGAGGTTACACTCGTCTGGTGTGAAACGTTCACGAGGGGTGGGGGTGGGGGGGGGGTGGGGGTGAGAGGTGTGTGTGTGTGTGTGGGGGGGGGAACTGGGGGCTGAACTGCACACTAACCCTGGGTTCGGTGTGAGGCGGCGGTGGGGTGGGTGGGTGGACAGCTGTAGCCTGTTGTGGGTTGTGAACCACTGATGGCTACGACGGGGATGGAGCCTCTCCGTCGTTTCTAGGTCTCAGTCCATACAATACAGAACGGACTGAACATGAATAAAACCGACAAAACTGCCTGGAAATGGAGGGAAAAAGGTCCTATGAACATATGTAGCCGGCCGGGGTGGCCAAGCGGTTAAAGGCGCTACAGTCTGGAACCGCGCGACCGCTACGGTCGCAGGTTCGAATCCTGCCTCGGGCATGGACGTGTGTGATGTCCTTAGGTTAGTTAGGTTTAAGTAGTTCTAAGTTCTAGGGGACTGATGACCTTAGAAGTTAAGTCCCATAGTGCTCAGAGCCATTTGAACCATTTTTGAACAAATGTAGGGAAATGGACGGTGCGAGTGAAACGACAACAAATCATCGCGGAATACTGTACAGAGCTGCATCGCATCCAAGTCACAACATAGGTTCAAAATGGCCTCTATGCGGCTGTAGGTGACAGGGATGGTAGTGGTTTTCATGCAGGATACACATGATAGTAATTTGGCTTACACCATGCTGGCGAGCCACTTGCCTGGAGCTTGTAGTATGGTCCTTCCCAACATCATGGAGAAACTGGTCCATCAAACCTGGCCTATGGATAGTCCGCCGCCTCCCTGCACGTTCATCTGTTTTAATTGACCCATGATCACACAAATACCCAAAAAGGGCTTGAAATGTTGTGTGATGTGGCTAGTGCTGTTAGGGACTTATTTGGTACAGCCGTGCTGCCTACCGACCGTTTCCATCTGCTTGGCTGCACACAAACACCATTTCCGCTTGTTCCCGACATGAATACTGGACCATTCAGCTGCTTAATGTGCACTGTGTCAATCACAGAGCCTATAACACACAATGAACACATGACATGTGGTGAGAGGAACTATCATTCGTCAGTAGCATTACCGTGGCAACAATACAATTCCGGACACATGCTGACAGGACCATTTTTCCTCCATTTCCTGTCACTAATCGGTCCCTGTAATTCGTCGGTGTTATTGACCTTCGCCCTGTATTGCAGAGTGCTGATATATATTAAATATAATTTGAACCGTCAAACATAAGTGCTCATGGCGTGTTTATCTTTGACTGAAATAAATTTGATGTCCCAACAATGAAAATTGTGTATAATCGAGTAGCTAATGAGTAAGCTAGATAACAATGACAAACTTCCTCTATAACTGAAAGGGAAATAAATTAGCTGAATTTCTTTACCACTTAAACTTACGAAGATATACGCTCCTGCATTTGACCTAATAGTCTTGTAGATAAATCTTTCAGTATTGTACATATCTGTAATAATTTTGACACGTGTTGTCGTAGGCACAAGTCGTTTAAAGATTTGTCCCTTACTATCTCCCTAATTTCAATTGACTTTTAGCAGACAGTTGATTCGTTTACAAAGTAGACATAAATTGTGTGTTCTTGCTTTCACGTTTAACACCAGCGAAGGTAATTTGTCAAGTTGGGTTCATTATTTGAAAAGTAAGGAGGCGAACGACACGCAATCAGAATAACTAAGCGAGACCTGACCCGGAAAATAATGGCGGTCACACGAGGTGAAAGCGTGCGTCAGTCGAATCAATGTGGTCGCCTAAAGCGTAACTTCTAAAAATAGAGCGCTGCGTTCCAGAAATAACCCGCCGTACTAAATACAACGAGGCTAGACGCTGTGTTGTTGTGGGAGGCATAATAGTGGGTGGAGGTTTCCGGGGCAAGGCAGGACAGAGCTCGGTGGTGGGGAGGGGGAAGGGGGGGATGGGAAGAGGAAGAGGACAGGGGCAATGCGATGTTATCGACAGGAACGCAACTCCATTGCACTATGATTTCTGAGAACATTATTCCGTGAGCTGAGCGTGACTTAGGAACGTTGACGTACCTGCGTCAGGCAGTTGATGTTTGATGTGTTTATTTATGGCACTGAAAGGCATTAGATAAGAACAGCAATTGTATTTTCCGAATCTGAGTGTGTTAAGTTTCCGCTGCTATCTGAAGAATACTAAGAGCGCCGCCTGTGCAACTGAATAGTCACTAAAGACGACTGTTCGTTTAGTTTCTTTTCGGTGCGTTCACTGTTGTAATTAATTTTATATTTTTGGTATTATTGGAATTATCGTTTAGGTCTCATTGATGCGGCCATACGAATACCTAGCGTATGCTATCAGCTCGGACTCGGAAACACAAACGCACTCTCTTGACGTGTACCTGCACAACACTTTTTAATGTAATCAGTCTTTCGATTGGTTTGAATGTTATCCTTCATCTTTTACCATGTTAGGCTAATCTATTCCTTTTGTAGGTAAGTACTACACTCAACATCCTCCTCTGTGATTTCTTTTGTTTATTTAGTCTTTGTCTACCTAAACTACTTTCGTCGCCTTTGATCCTCCCAGTAACAAGGTACTATTACTCTGGGCCATTGTTGAAGTCTAAGTACCCTCTCCCTTCATCTGGTCATAGTTTACTATAGACTTCCTTCCAGCCGGCCGGGGTGGCCGAGCTGTCCTAGGCGCTACAGTGTGGAACCGTGCGACCGCTACGGTCGCAGGTTCGAATCCTGGATGTGTGTGATGTCCTTAGGTTAGATAGGTTTAAGTAGTTCTAAGTTCTAGGGGACTGATGACCTCAGAAGATAAGTCCAATAGTGCTCAGAGCCATTTGAACCATTTTTATATACTTCCTTCCAAATATTCCTATTAGTAGTTCTCCATTCTGTATCGGTGATTTTTAAGTCCACTTCATTTTTAACATTTTTTTTAACAGCTCCACGTTCCACACCTTGCAGTTACTTCTTCACTGTATTTTGCAAGGTCCATGTTTCAGACGCACACAATGCTGTCATCGAAACATAATCCTGAGGAACTTTTTCCTTATTAAAAAATCTGTGTGTGACACCAGTGGCTGAGAAGTGAGTGAGACTGAGTTTTAGTCTCAAGGGGATTAAAGTTCAGGAAAAAGAAAAAAAAATTAAAATTTGCTGATGACATTGTAATTCTGTCAGACACGTTTAAGGACTTGGAAGAGAGATTGAAAGGAGTGGAAAATGTCTTGATAAGAAAATATAAAATCAATATCTATAAAAGTGAAAAAAAGCGTGTGCACATTTCGGGTTCACGTCATACATTTTTCATAAAACGTCAAAATGAAGATAATTTAACTATCAATTTCTTTAATACAATGATAACACAGAGTAGTATAGTGGTTACAGAACAGAAAAATCACGAGTTTGGACAGTCGCAGGCCACTGTATTGCCGATGAGCCAACTATGTAGTAGTTTTGCACTATAAATTCATTTTCTTTTCGATGCTTTTCGATGTCGCATTCGCTCGATTCTAGGCTCCATAGGCTTTTTGGATTCTTTCCGACGCGACATTCCCCTGACTTCGGTTTTTTTCAGTTTCGAGCGTATTTACGATTTATATAAGACAACATAATTAATTATTTCGTTATTTTGCATTTAATACCGGTTTTTATTTATATTCCGGTGAATATTTTTACTGTCTCACTTAAGATCCTAGCAGTGCTCCACTAGTTTTTCATAATGAGAGACCTGTTAAAGCCGTTTCCGCACCACACCAATTTACACTAATGTGGAAAAGCCATGGGATTCCTCTTAATATCATAAACGACTTCCTTTCGGCTGGAGTAGTGCACCAGTTCGACAGGGCATGTGTTGTGTCTGGGAATCTTTCCTAATCAGTTCGCTAGACAAACAATCAAACCGCTCATATTAATGTGTTTTATTAAAATTAATCGATTACAATATTTAACTTTGGCAAATACACAGATGTGTTGCAAGTGAAGGGCGACATGCGAAATAATCAGTCTTTGCAGTGACTGCTGATCTCAAGCTGAAAAAAGTCTGTCCTGAGCAGCTATCGAAGTGCCTAACCAAGTGGCTAAACTTCGACCTGCTACTGAAGTGCCTAGTGTTGGCGCTGCTACTCAATTGCGCAGCGCTTATGTCCTCTTCACCTAGGGGCCGCTGCTGTAGCGTTGTCGTCCTGGAAGGGAGATTGGTCAGCGTCCGATTGGTTGATTTCTTCTCACAGCCTTCTCTTCTCTATCGTTTCCAACTGGTGTGCCAGCATTTGACTTTATGCCGCAACAGCATGGACTAAACAAGGCATTGGAAGTTCCATGCAATAATACTGAGCCCTGCTACCTCTGTAGCCATCCATACTTGCGAAAGTGTTGCCAGTGCACGATTTTGTACACGAACTGACCACTCGATAATGTCCTACAAATGTTGATGGATTCACGTCGGGCGACCGGTGTGGCTAAACCATTCGCTCGAAGTTTCTAGAACGGTCTTCAAACCAACTGCGAACAATTGTGATCATCTGACATGGCGCATTGTCATCCAGAAAATTTCCACCTTTGCTCGTGAACATGACGTCCATGACATGGCTGCAAATGGTATCGAAGTGGACGAAAGTCCATGGGACCCTGTCCATTCCATGTAAGCACAACCCTCCACTAGCTTCACAGTGCCGTGTTGACAACTTGGGTCCACAGCTTCGTGTGGCCTGTATCACAGTCGAACCCTTCCATCAGATCACGATACGGTTTTCCAGTCGTCTAGGGTCCAACCGATATGGTCATCAGCTCAGGAGAGGCGCTACAGGCGATGTCGTGCTGTTAACAAGGCCATTGGTAACGGTCGTCTGCTGCCATAATCAATTAACGCAAAATTTAGCTGCATTGTACTAACAGATACGTCCATCGTACGCCCCACATTGTTTCCTGAGTTTTTTTCACGCAGTGATGATGGCTTGTTAGCATTGCCAACTCTGTCCAAACGTCGGTGCGCTCCGTCGTTAGGTAAAGGCCGTTAGCCACTGTGTCGTCCCTGGTAAGAGCTAATGCGTGAAACGGGGTGTTCTCGGTATACTATTGACACCGTGGGTCTCAGCATACTGAACTGCCTAATGATTTCCGGAATGGAACATCCGGTGTGTGGTGTCACCGCCAGACACCACACTTGCTAGGTGGTAGCTTTAAATCGGCCGCGGTCCATTAGTACATGTCGGACCCTCGTGTCGCCACTGTGTGATCGCAGACCGAGCGCCACCACAAGGCAGGTCTCGAGATACGGACTAGCACTCGTCCCAGTTGTACGGACGACTTTGCTAGCGACTACACGGACGAAGCATCGCTCATTAGCCGAGCAGATAGTTAGAATAGCCTTCAGCTAAGTCAAAGTCTACGACCTAGCAAGGCGCCATAGCAATTGATAGTTTGATAGTTATTGTATGAAATATCTCATCAAGAACGCTGTATACAAATGGTGGATTAAAGTTAAGTATTCCAGCAGCTACGTACTTTTCTTTATAGCATTCATAAGTATCCTGTTTCAGACCATCAAGTCCGCCTGCTTGCTTAATGGCCGCCTCCCTTAAATAATGTGCGTAGTGTTGGCAATCTGTCAACACTACACGGTGCTTCTAGCTCCAGTTACCGTTCCGCGTTCAAAGTACGTTAATTCTAGTCGTGCGGGCATAATCACGTCGGAAATCTTTTCAAACGAATCACTTGGGTACAAATGACAACTCTGTCAGTGCACTGCCGTTTTATATCTTGTGTACGTGATACTACCGTCATTTGTAAATGTGCATGTTGTTATCCCAGTACTTCTGTCACCATAGTCTAGAACTTTACACAACACAAATTCCTAATAATGAGGCACATGCGCCTACGCTGGTGCGATGTCTTCACAGTCAAAACAAATACTGCGCGAAAAACATGTACAGACATGATCTATCCATTGTGGTTTCAAACCTTGTTTACGCATTATTAGCCTTTCAGTTAGCAACGATTCAGATCTAACGGTATTGTTTCGCTCAAGAAAGGTCGACCGACGAGCGAACAGACGTTATCACTTCAACACGAATAATGGAAAATGGAATACGGCCGTATTAAATCAGACGATGCAGAAGGAATTAGATTAGGTAACGAGAAGCTATATGGTACGCCCGCTAAATCCACTGGGCAGAACAGGTAATTAGGATTGTGGAAAGGGCCAAACAGGTTGGGGTCAGTTTCAACTTCAAATCGTAATTTATTGTAATTTAATAACAGTTTTACAACCAAAGCGGCACATAGCCGGACCTTTACCGAATGCTACTCTTTCACAGCTGAAGGCCTCCAAACAAGAAATCTTAACAAATCAACAAGATTAATTAATTAAGATAGCAATAAAATAATTACCACAAACACTTGCACGAAGACCTGAACGATACCCAGCAGTAACTAAGCACGCACGAAGACAATCGGAAGTCGATGCACACGCACGCACGCACGCACACACACACACACACACACACACACACACACACACACACACACACAGCCGACTTATGAACGATCGGCGAACCAAAACGCGTCGACGATCCACCAAGACCCTGGACGGGCTCAAGTGATGCGTGGCGGCAATGGTCGGGAGAGCCATGTCAACGCAGACCTCACTACTCCAACCCGACTGCACTAGTACCGCATTACAACTCTCCGACTGGCAGGTCTGGACCGCACTCCAGACACGTTCCAACTAACTGGCAGCCCGAACTCGCGACCCGAACTCCTATCCACAACGACAGGGAAGTAATTGCAGTCGAGCAAAGATACACTCCTGGAAATGGAAAAAAGAACACATTGACACCGGTGTGTCAGACCCACCATACTTGCTCCGGACACTGCGAGAGGGCTGTACAAGCAATGATCACACGCACGGCACAGCGGACACACCAGGAACCGCGGTGTTGGCCGTCGAATGGCGCTAGCTGCGCAGCATTTGTGCACCGCCGCCGTCAGTGTCAGCCAGTTTGCCGTGGCATAAGGAGCTCCATCGCAGTCTTTAACACTGGTAGCATGCCGCGACAGCGTGGACGTGAACCGTATGTGCAGTTGACGGACTTTGAGCGAGGGCGTATAGTGGGCATGCGGGAGGCCGGGTGGACGTACCGCCGAATTGCTCAACACGTGGGGCGTGAGGTCTCCACAGTATATCGATGTTGTCGCCAGTGGTCGGCGGAAGGTACACGTGCCCGTCGACCTGGGACCGGACCGCAGCGACGCACGGATGCACGCCAAGACCGTAGGATCCTACACAGTGCCGTAGGGGACCGCACCGCCACTTCCCAGCAAATTAGGGACACTGTTGCTCCTGGGGTATCGGCGAGGACCATTCGCAACCGTCTCCATGAAGCTGGGCTACGGTCCCGCACACCGTTAGGCCGTCTTCCGCTCACGCCCCAACATCGTGCAGCCCGCCTCCAGTGGTGTCGCGACAGGCGTGAATGGAGGGACGAATGGAGACGTGTCGTCTTCAGCGATGAGAGTCGCTTCTGCCTTGGTGCCAATGATGGTCGTATGCGTGTTTGGCGCCGTGCAGGTGAGCGCCACAATCAGGACTGCATACGACCGAGGCACACAGGGCCAACACCCGGCATCATGGAGTGGGGAGCGATCTCCTACACTGGCCGTGCACCACTGGTGATCGTCGAGGGGACACTGAATAGTGCACAGTACATCCAAACCGTCATCGAACCCATCGTTCTACCATTCCTAGACCGGCAAGGGAACTTGCTGTTCCAACAGGACAATGCACGTCCGCATGTATCCCGTGCCACCCAACGTGCTCTAGAAGGTGTAAGTCAACTACCCTGGCCAGCAAGATCTCCGGATCTGTCCCCCATTGAGCATGTTTGGGACTGGATGAAGCGTCGTCTCACGCGGTCTGCACGTCCAGCACGAACGCTGGTCCAACTGAGGCGCCAGGTGGAAATGGCATGGCAAGCCGTTCCACAGGACTACATCCAGCATCTCTACGATCGTCTCCATGGGAGAATAGCAGCCTGCATTGCTGCGAAAGGTGGATATACACTGTACTAGTGCCGACATTGTGCATGCTCTGTTGCCTGTGTCTATGTGCCTGTGGTTCTGTCAGTGTGATCATGTGATGTATCTGACCCCAGGAATGTGTCAATAAAGTTTCCCCTTCCTGGGACAATGAATTCACGGTGTTCTTATTTCAATTTCCAGGAGTGTACTATGAGAGGGGATAAATCGATATGCGCTGCTAACGCCGCTCACGGACAGGCAAAGCAGCAACTCAGTGACAGTTGTAATTTAAATTAACGTAGTGAGGTGGAAGTACGTTAAAAACAGGGTGTACAATACATGATGGCGGGAACACGAGTCATGCACCGATCTTCCGGCCTTTGTCAGGTGCCAACTCAAGGTCAGATTGTATACGCTGTTTCTGTCGGCTACGTGGGATGGCGGCCTCTGCCGACGGAGGTGTTGGAGGGGTCATAGGCACAGCGTCGTGCCCCTCAGAACTAAGGTCGTGTAATGCAGCTCCAGTCACTAAAGCGGAAGCATTCTGCGGAACTGTCAATGCAACAGGTGATACTTGGTCGCTGATGTTATTCTCCTCGGGAGTTGCTGTAGTCGGCAAATGCAGGAAATCGTCGGCTGCTGAAGACAAAGGAGTAGGAGGACATTACATCGTCTCAGACTGTAACGGTGGACACAAAGACGAAAGGGAGGGGGTGGGGGGACGACTACGCACCCTCTCTACACACAGGCAGCTCAGAAGGAGCCACTTCGCGAGCAGGAGGGATGCTGGAGATAACTTCTTCGCCACTTACCGAACCACGCACTTAAGGTATCGTAGCATCGAGAGGATCTGGGGTAACAATCGATGCGGAGGTGGTTGGCGCAGAAGGCACAGCCAAATCCTCACCATCACCATCCCGAGTGCGACGTCGCTTGTTTGTCGCCGTTATAGGTTCTATCCTAGGGCCAATAGAATTCTGAACCTGTAGCGGAGGTAAAAGTGGAAATTCATTGAAATGATCATCAGAACTGACTGTTTGTTCATTATAATCCGAAGCAGAAGTAGGCCCGACGGCGGTCGTGGAAGGAACAAGATCAGCCACCGTCAATGTGCGACGCCGTTCTAATGACGACCTTCATACAAAAATCCCCCGCGGACAAATAGACCGAACGTGTCCACTTTCATTATATAGGAAACAGGTTCCCTCTTGACCAGTATTCATGACACGGACGCGGTAACCACACACTTGAAACCGAGCGAGGTGGCGCAGTGGTTAGACACTGGACTCGCATTCGGGAGGCCGACGGTTCAATCCCGCCTCCGGCCATCCTGATTTAGGTTTTCCGTGATTTCCCTTAATCGCTCCAGGCAAATGCCGGGATGGTTCCTTTCAAAGGGCACGGCCGACTTCCTTCCCCGTCCTTCCCTAATCCGATGAGACCGATGACCTCGCTGTCTGGTCTCCTTCCCCAAAACAACCAACCACACACTTGAAAATGTGATGGAATATCTGACATGCATTTCCTCGGAACGAATTCCAGTATAACACTGTAATCTGTGTTGAGGAGACCACCGTTCACGACGGACGTTTTTCAAGTTACCACAATGAGTCAATATGTCCTTCCGGCAGGAGGTTGAACACTCGAACATTGGAAAATCGGATTTCAGCATCTGCGAGGGAAACCACACTAACGGAGTTATCGGGATGCTTGAACGGGACTTGTGAACCATGTCGCGACAGTAATTTTTCAACGTGAAGGAGATCCATACATTTCACATAGAACATGTACTCGTCTGAATCAAAATAAACGGTGTGGACCTGATCAGAGTTCACATGAAATGTATTGACAAGCTAATTGTGGATTTCTGGAGAACCGAACTGCACGTGTCGCGTTGTTTTATCGAAATTAAAGCTCACAGTACCTTTTCGGGGAACACACGTGGAAACCATGGTAGCCATAGCGGAGCGGTCGACGCCGCTGCAAGTAGACGAACACAGACAGCAAAGGCTGGGCGGAGGCGCTACAATTCACTCGGCAGACAGAACAACACTAACGAGGAAAACCCACAAGCGACGCTGCGGTAAGTGAAATAAACGAGAACCTTCCCGCTCGGCGCTAGAAGCGGAACTGTAACTTACTAGGCAGGTACGTTAACCACTCTGCCATCCGGGACACAGTATTAGCGCATCACGCCCAACCCTCACTTCTTTCGAGCGGCGCCAACCTGCAGATCTGTCGATTTCCTCCATGCTCGCTACTCTGATATGCCACAGGAGGTCAGATGTACGAGGGCAGTTCAATAAGTAATGCAACACATTTTTTTTCTCGGCCAATTTTGGTTGAAAACACCGGAAATTTCTTGTGGAATATTTTCAAACATTCCCGCTTCGTCTCGTATAGTTTCATTGACTTCCGACAGGTGGCAGCGCTGTACGGAGCTGTTAAAATGGCGTCTGTAATGGATGTGCGTTGCAAACAACGGGCAGTGATCGAGTTTCTTTTGGTGGAAAACCAGGGCATCTCAGATATTCATAGGCGCTTGCAGAATGTCTACGGTGATCTGGCAGTGGACAAAAGCACGGTGAGTCGTTGGGCAAACCGTGTGTCATCATCGCCGCAAGGTCAAGCAAGACTGTCTGATCTCCCGCGTGCGGGCCGGCCGTGCACAACTGTGACTCCTGCAATGGCGGAGCGTGCGAACACACTCGTTCGAGATGATCGACGGATCACCATCAAACAACTCAGTGCTCAACTTGACATCTCTGTTGGTAGTGCTGCCACAATTGTTCACCAGTTGGGATATTCACAGGTTTGTTCCCGCTGGGTCCCTCGTTGTCTAACCAAACACCATAAAGAGCAACGGAGAACCATCTGTGCGGAATTGCTTGCTCGTCATGTGGCTGAGGGTGACAATTTCTTGTCAAAGATTGTTACAGGCGATGAAACATGTGTTCATCACTTCGAACCTGAAACAAAACGGCAGCCGGCCGTGGTGGCCAAGCGGTTAAAGGCGCTACAGTCTGGAACCGCGCGGCCGCTACGGTCGCAGGTTCGAATCCTGCCTCGGGCATGGATGTGTGTGATGTCCTTAGGTTAGTTAGGTTTAAGTAGTTCTAAGTTCTAGGGGACTGATGACCTTAGAAGTTAAGTCCCATAGTGCTCAGAGCCATTTGAACCATTTGAACAAAACGGCAATCAATGGTGTGGCGCCACACCCACTCCCCTACCAAGAAAAAGTTTAAAGCCATACCCTCAGCCGGTAAAGTCATGGTTATAGTCTTCTGGGACGCTGAAGGGGTTATTCTGTTCGATGTCCTTCCCCATGGTCAAACGATCAACTCTGAAGTGTATTGTGCTACTCTTCAGAAATTGAAGAAACGACTTCAGCGTGTTCGTAGGCACAAAAATCTGAACGAACTTCTCCTTCTTCATGACAACGCAAGACCTCACACAAGTCTTCGCACCCGAGAGGAGCTCACAAAACTTCAGTGGACTGTTCTTCCTCATGCACCCTACAGTCCCGATCTCGCATCGTCGGATTTCCATATGTTTGGCCCAATGAAGGACGCAATCCGTGGGAGGCACTACGCGGATGATGAAGAAGTTATTGATGCAGTACGACGTTGGCTCCGACATCGACCAGTGGAATGGTACCGTGCAGGCATACAGGCCCTCATTTCAAGGTGGCGTAAGGCCGGAGCATTGAATGGAGATTACGTTGAAAAATAGTGTTGTGTAGCTAAAAGATTGGGGAATAACCTGGTGTATTTCAATGTTGAATAAAACAACCCCTGTTTCAGAAAAAAAATGTGTTGCATTACTTATTGAACTGCCCTCGTACTTGTGCATCCGCACTGAAGAAGGTGGATCCACTACCCATCTAAGCGAATCTATTATATGAATGCGTGGTGTCTGTTCTTTCGGACACGTCACAGTACAAATGAAGAAATTTACTACTGACTCATTACTGCCCACTGCTGTAAAGATTACAGTACATCTGCTTTAATAAAGGTAACAGACGACCTGAAGCTTGCCATGCATAGATAAGAGGCGACTAACACGTGCTTTTTAGACTTCAGCAAAGCCTTTGACACTATCGACTTCGGCGCTTCTACTTGCAAAACCTAGCAGCCTAAATTTCTCGCCAAGTGGAGTGCACTGAATTCTCCCGTACCTGACATCTTTCCAGCAATATTTCGTGTCCAACACCGTAAAGTCACAATTGAAGACATAGTATCAGGCATCTCCCAGGCTTTACCGAGCGAGGTGGCGCAGTGTTTAGCACACTGGACTCGCATTCGGGAGGACGACGGTTCAATCCCTCGTCCGGCCATTCTGATTTAGGTTTTCCGTGATTTCCCTAAATCGCTCCAGGCAAATGTCGGGATGGTTCCTTTGAAAGGGCACGGCCGACGTCCTTCCCTAATCCGGTGAGGCCGATGACCTTGCAGTTATTCTCTTCCCCCAAACAACCCAATCACCCAGGTTTCGGTATTAGGTCACTTACTCTTTTCATCGTATGTAAATGATGTACCATTAGTTCTGTCCCATTGTAAATACCACGTATATGTTGATGGCCACCAGCTGTATCGAAGTGTAAAATCAGTAAACCAGAAGACAGCTAATGAGAATCTCAATCAAAATGGGCGCAGGATATACCGGGTGATCAAAAAGTCAGTATTAATTTGAAAACTGAATAAATCACGGAATAATGTAGATAGGGAGGTACAAATTGACACACATGTTTGGAATGACACGGGGTTTTATCACAACCAAAAAAATACAAAAGTTCAAAAAATGTTCGACAGATGGTGCTTCATCTGATCAGAACAGCAATAATTAGTATAAAAAAGTATGACAAAGCAAACATGATGTTCTTTACAGGAAATGCTCAATATGTCCACCATCATTCCTCAACAATACCTGTAGTCGAGGAATAATGTTGTGAACAGCACTGTAAAGCATGTATGGTGAGGCATTGGCGTCGTATGTTGTCTTTCAGCATCCCTAGAGATGTCGGTCGATCACGATACATTTGCGACTTCAGGTAACCCCAAAGCCAATAATCACACGGACTGAGGTCTGAGGACCTGGGAGGCCAAGCATGACGAAAGTGGCGGCTGAGCACACGATCATCACCAAACGACGCGCGCAAGAGATCTGTCGAGCATTTTGTGAACTTTTTTTTGTTCTGATAAAACTCCATGTCATTCCAAGCATGTGTGTCAATTTTTACCTCTCTATCTACATTATTCCGTGGTTTATTAAGTTTTCAAATTTATACTGACTTCTTGATCACCCGGCAGAATTAGATCAGCCTATCCAAAATCCATGCGATACCTCTTGGTCACTCTAGGCTCATAAACCCAATATATCGGGAATCTCTGCCATCTTTAATCCTAAATGCGATAAGTATCAACTTCTTTCTCTCAGCAAAGAGTCATGGAGTAACAAAACATGGAAATTTATATTGTGGTGAGAACATAACTGCAGTGTGGAAAAAGACGTCTACATCTGTCCATGCCTTGCAGAAATATAGAAAGCACTTCCCTTATGACCTGAGGAAGAAGCTTGTACAAACACTTATACTTCTAGTTAATGTTTACAGTGATATTATCCTTAAGATCATTCCGAGGAAAGTTCAAGGCGCCTGGAACTGGCTATGAATGCCTGTGTTCGATATATCTATTACGTTCGATTCGTTTGTCATATTTCACCATCATATGACAAGTATAATGGCTGCGTGTATATAAGGGCAGATATTTCCATACCGTCTGTCTTCTCTTCTGTCTTATTAACATACACCGTCCCTCATATCTCCCCGCGACCTTAACGCTTTTGTTTGAACTAGATGGCACTTACACCCGTCTCCAACGGAGTGAAAACCTTTCTGCCTCACTCCATCACTCAACCATTATCTCGAAGTCTTTTTCAGTAGCAGCAACCAGTCTCTGGAACAACCTCATTATATCAGAGAAATGAATAACATCTTCAGTTTCAAAAGACATATAATGATAAATCTGCTGAAGCAACAATAATGTCTTCCTTTGTCCTTGTATATACTCGTTACTCGCTTACATTCTTCTTTCCAGCCAGATCTCCATCATTCCTGAGTGCTCCTAGCTAGGGCAGTCTACTTAAATTTCCCTTCCCCAGGCCTCACTATATCAGACAAAAGCAACTTTGTATAGCTGTAAATAATTTTTGTTTCACTCACTATCACTATTATTACTGTTATTATTATTATTATTATTATTAGTAGTAGTAGTAGTAATAGTGGCAACAGCAGCAGCAGTATCAACAACAACAACGACACTAGAAGCACTGCCAGTATTATAAATATTTGTTCTTGATTTTATTGCTATTTGTCATTTTAAAATTATTGTTGATTCTTGGATAACTATGATGTAGATCGTACTGTTCATGTAAAACCTCGGTCCAATGTAACGGAGGGCCTGGGGGTCCTAGTATGATCACGTTAAATACAAAATAAACAAAATAATCCCAAACTAATTACGGCTTCTCATGTAGCTTCCAATTTCAGGTCTCTTAGTATGAGTACATCTCATTCGAAATTGTTCCATCATTGTAGCTTCATTAAATTTTTCAATAGTGGATAATTTTGAACCATCAGTCTTACGTTAAATAAATTGTGGCTATTGAAATATTTGATTAATTTCGTTATTAGATTCGAACCACTACAGACACATCTTCAGATCTATAACTACCAATGATAACGCTGTTGTCATTTACAGTTATGATACAAATTCCTCTGACTGCTCGATGCATTAGAGATTGCAGAGAATGCGTCTAAACGCAACATGTGAAGTTGATCGATCACCAATCAGTTCGAAGCTACTAACGAAAATGAACAAATATTTCATTGCATGTCAAGTTTAATGGTGGCAGTGAAGTAAACAATGAAGTTAGGTCTTTTAAAGGACGTTATGGTTTTTAAAACTATTTATTCACAAAATACACTATTGTGGTTTCAGACGCGTAGCGATTATCAAGTGGTCTGTATCAACAGATGTCAGAACTTGAAAAAAGTTTATGACATTTGCATATGTCGTCATCACATCCATAGAATGAGTGCTTAATGTTACCAATGTTGTGATCTGCTACAGAAATTACACACAACAATAATTTTGCGTCACCCTGATATGTCATGCACGTATGTTGTTTGTTCCTGCACCAAGCGGAAGGCTACCCCTAACGTTGTTAGTAAACACACACACGGTTACCATGAGCGAAACCTACGCCTACAATGTCGCACTTGAGTGGACTGCAGCATTTCAGTTGAAAGTAAAACACCTGTAGGGAAGCATTAGAGACGTCTGTGGAACACTAGGGTGAACATCCATCATGCAACAAAGGACAACCGCGACCAGTCATTGGGTTCACAGCATAACGTTACGCGCAGAAGGTTTGTCAACTACAGAAGTTGATCGACGTGTCCACTAGGGTCAAAGTGATGCGATACGGATACGGAATCGCGTCTGACTGACAGATAGTGTTGAGGGCTTACACCGCACCGGCCTTACAAGTTCAACAGATGCACAGAATTATTGATATCTACGATTTTTGAGTCAAAGTAACCACAGGCTGAGTGCTCAGAACTGAATTCGGCTTTCGAAGAGACTACAGGATGTCATATGTCGCACTGAACTGTTAGCAGACAGTTGCATGATGCGAATCTCCATTCACAACAATCATAGAAAGTTGCACAGGTCACACCAATACTCAAGAAAAGTAGTAGGAGTAATCCACTAAATTACAGGCCCATATCGTTAACGTCGATATGCAGCAGGATTTTAGAACATATATTGTATTCGAACATTATAAATTACCTCGAGGGAAACTGTCTATTGACACACAGTCAACATGGGCTTAGAAAACATCGTTCCTGTGAAACACAACTAGCTCTTCATTCACATGAAGTACTGAGTGCTATTGACAAGGGATTTCAGATCGATTCCGTATTCCTTGATTTCCGGAAGGCTTTTGACATTGTACCACAGAAGCGGCTCGTAGTGAAAATGAGTGCTTATGAAATATCGTCTCAGTTATGTGACTGGATTTGCGATTTCCTGTCAGAGAGGTCACGATTTGTAGTAATTGACGGAAAGTCATCTAGTAAAACATAAGTGATTTCAGGCGTTCCCCAAGGTAGTATTATAGGCCCTTTGCAGTTCCTTATCTATATAAACGATTTGGGAGACAATATGAGCAGCCGTCTTCGGTTGTCTGCAGATGACGCTGTCGTTTATCGACTAATGAAGTCATCAGAAGATCAAAACAAACTGCAAAACGATTTAGAAAAAAATACCTGAATGGTGCGAAAAGTGGCAGTTGGCCCTAAATAACAGAAAGTGTGAGGTCATCCACGTGAGTGCGAAAAGGAACTCGTTAAACTTAGGTTACACGATAAATCGGTCTAATCTAAAAGCCGTAAATTCAACTAAATACCTAGGTATTACAATTACGAACAACTTAAATTGGAAAGAACACATAGAAAATGTTGTAGGGAAGGGTAAACAAAGGCTGCGTTTTATTGGCAGGACACTTAGAAAGTGTAACAGAACTACTAAGGAGACTGCAAACAATACGCTTTACCGTCCTCTTGTAGAATACTGCTGCGAGGTGTGAGATCCTTATTAGGTAGGACTGACGGAGTACATCGAAAAAGTTCAAAGAAAGGCAGCACGTCTTGTATTATAGGGGAGAGAGTGTCACAGAAATGATACAGGATTTGGACTGGAAATCATTAAAAAGAAAGGCGTTTTTCGTTGAGACTGAATCTTCCCACGAAATTCCAATCACCAACTTTCTCCTCCGAATGCGAAAATATTTTGTTGACACCGACCTACATAGGGCGGAACGATCACCACGATAAAATAAGGGAAATCAGAGCTCGTAAGTAAAGATATAGGTGTTCATTCTTTCCGCATGCTATATCAGATTGGAATAATGAAGAATTGTGAAGGTGGTTCGATGAACCCTCTGCCAGGCACTTAAATGTGATTTGCAGAGTATCCATGTAGATGTAGATGTAGATGGCGAGCACGAGGTCGTACACGACGACGCCATGGAGTCTGTTGCAGATGAGAAAGAAATCATACAGAATGGACGCCTGAGGAGTGGTCTCGACTGTTGTTTAGGGCCAAAACTCCCAGATAATCGCAGCCAATGGGTTTGCTGACAACCCGGAAATATCAAACACTGTGTCCCACATGTGTTACGTGGGGTCAAATCACATCTCTCGAGACTGTTGAGGGCAATGTCACTGCTCTACGGTACAGGAACAAGATTCTGCAACCTACAGTGCGACCGTAATGCCAACAATTATGACGAAATTTCATCTTGATCGAACGTAACTCGCGTGCTCATCGTGCTGTTCTCGTGAATACGCTTCTTCAGCATGTTAGGAATACCGGAATGGAGGGGCTTTCCTGTTCCCCGGACATGGGGATCGACTGAAACGAACTGTTTTTGGACGTCAAAAACGACCACATACACTAGGCGACTTACGCAGAACCGCCATTAAAGATTGGTATAATATGGATCAAGCCGTCTTGACCATCTCATCGATGGTATGCCACGACGGATTCAAGCCTGCGTTCGAGAAAGGGGACGTTGCATCACGTACTGACGTTGCTCAGGAATGCTGTGAAAAATGACCAATTTGAAGCAGACAATTTTGGGGTTGCACAAATTTTTTTATTTGAATATGGACACGTTGCAAATGAATATACTGGGTGTTACAAAAAGGTACGACCAAACTTTCAGGAAACATTCCTCACACACAAAGAAAGAAAATATGTTATGTGGACATGTGTCCGGAAACGCTTACTTTCCATGTTAGAGCTCATTTTATTACTTATCTTCAAATCACATTAATCATGGAATGGAAACACAGTAACAGAACGTATCAACGTGACCTAAACACTTTGTTACAGGAAATGTTCAAAATTTCCCCCGTTAGCGAGGATACATGCATCCACCCTGCGTCGCATGGAATCCCTAATGCGCTGATGCAGCCCTGGAGAATGCCGTATTGTATCACAGTCGTCCACAATACGAGCACGAAGAGTCTATACATTTGGTACCGGGGTTTCGTAGACAAGAGCTTTCAAATGCCCCCATAAATGAAAGTCAAGAGGGTTGAGGTCAGGAGAGCGTGGAGGCCATGGAATTGGTCCGCCTCTACCGATCCATCGGTCACCGAATCTGTTGTTGAGAAGCGTACGAACACTTCGACTGCAATGTGCAAGAGCTCCATCGTGCATGAACCACATGTTCTGTCGTACTTGTAAAGGCACATGTTCTAGCAGCACAGGTAGAGTATCCCGTATGAAATAATGATAACGTGCTCCATTGAGCGTAGATTGAAGAAAGTAAAATGAGCTCTAACATGGAAATTAAGCGTTTCCGGACACATATCCACATAACATCTTTTGTTTATTTGTGTGTGAGGAATGTTTCCTCAAAGTTTGGCCGTACCTTTTTGTAACACCCTGTATACGTACGACCCAGAGCCAGTTTTTGTCATCTTGTTGGGCGGCTGGTTTATAATAAGAAATAATGTTCGCCGTTTTTCACGAGCTCCTGAAAACTGCGTTTGTCATCAGCCAGAAAGTGATGGAGAATATACTGACCATAGTTTCCAGTCTGCAAGCCCACATTCTTCTTTTGTCCACTGAAAGAAATGTTTCTACTCTCTGTTTACTCAACGGGGTGAGGAACTATAATTATAAATAGAAGATTTGAGTTTTAACTGATTCAATTATATTTAACAAAATTTCACAAGCACAACAAAGTAATATTCCTGATAATAATAGTAACGATGTCTCTGTCATAAATGGCACTATGAGCAGTTCAGAGGTGACCTGCAGGATAAGTTCCCTATAAAAGGTCATTCGCCCTGGCTTCTAATAACCTAAGTTAATCATTCTCCACAAAAGTGGAAAACAATTTCACCACTAGCCACGCAGTTTTGTTAACATTACGGGAGGCACACGTGAAATCTAAGCGATTCATGACGGAATACAGTCCTCACGAGTTCACTTCCTATTTGTGCCAAAAATTTGCGTTTAGTTGCAGCTTGGCTGTGACGTCATCCGAATTAACGCTTATGCGGCTTTTGACTGACGCGGATCGACTGATAGCTGGGTGCGAAGTGAAGTGAAGTTTCACTGCATCTCAGGCCGTGTTTATATACACATCAAAAAAGTTTTGCATGACCCAGGTTCCCAGAACTCCAGAAGATAGACGTTGACTGTGGATATTGTATCACAGGCACAGTCTCTTTGACTGTTCAGAGGTGTCACTAAAACCGCCCAAAGATGTAAACAACAATGGATGAGCGGCGCCTATTAGGCGGAGGGAGTCCGACAGCCGATCAGTTCCCGTCATTCCACCAGGAAGTAGGTACACGGCTCGTGTTGTCAATAGTTCGGCAATGCCTAGAAGGGTAATACCGCGGTTCGATACGTCCGCATTGTTACTTTGTGCCACGAAGGGCTCCCAACAACGGAAGTGTCCAGGCGTCTCGGAGTGAACGAAAGCGATGTTCTTCGGACATGGAGGAGATACAAAGAGACAGGAACTGTCGATTACATTCCTCGCTCAGGCCGCCCAAGGGCTACTACTGCAGTGGATAACCGCTACATACGGCTTATAGCTCGGAGGAACGCTGACAGCAACGCCACGATGTTGAATAATCCCCTTCGTGCAGCCACAGGACGTTGTGGTACGACTGAAACTGTGCACTATAGGCTGCACGATGTGCAACTTCACTCCCAACGTCCATGGCGAGGTCCATCTTTCAAACCACTACACCATGCAGTGCAGTACAGATGGGTCGAACAACATGCAAAGTGGATCGCTCAGGACTGGCATCACGTTCCTTTCACCGATGAGTGTCTCATGTGCCTTCAACCAGACAATCGTCGGAGACATGTTTGGAGGCAACCCAGTCAGGCTCAACTCCTTAGACACATTTTCCAGCGAGTGCAGTAAGGTGCAGGTTCCCTGCTGTTTTGGGGTGACATTATGTGGAGCCGACGTACGTCGCTGGTGGTCATGGAGGGCGACGTAACGGCTGTACCATACGTGAATGGCATCCTCCGACCGATAGTGCAACCACATCGGCAGCATATTGGCGAGGCATTCTTTTTCGTGGACGACAATTCGCGCCCTCATCGTGCACCTCTTGTGAATGACTTCCTTCAGAATAACGACATCACTCTACTAGAGTGGTCAGCACGTTCTCCAGACAAGAACCCTGTCTAACATGCCTGGGATAGATACAAAAGGGCTGTTTATGGACGATGTGACCCACCAACCACTCTGAGGGATCTACGCCGAATTGCCATTGAGGAATGGGACAATCTGGACCAAGAGTGCCTTGATGAACTTGTGGATGGTATGTCACGACGAATACAGGCATGCACCAATGCAAGAGGACGTGCTACTGGGTATTCGAGGTACCGGTGTGTACAGCAACCTGGACCATCACCTCTGAAGGTCTCATTGTATGGTGGTACAACATGCAATGTGTAGTTTTCATGAGCAATAAAATGGGCAGAAATGATGTTTATGTTGATCTCTATTCCAATTTTCTGTACAGGTTCCGGAACTCTCGGAACCGAGGTGATGCAAAACTTTCTTTGGTGTCTGTATATGGGAGAAGCGGACGGCCGAAGCGAACACCTGCCCTCATCCGCTCTATGCCCAAGTAGCAGCATATAATGTGTGTGTGAATTCCTACGTGACCAAACTGCTGAGGTCATCGGTCCCTAGACTTACACACTACTTAAACTACCTTATGCTAAGGACAACACACACACCCATGCCCGAGGGAGGACTCGAACCTCCGGCGGGAGGGACCGCGCAATTCGAGAAATGGCGTCTAAAGCCGCGTGGCCACTCCGCGCGGCAGCAGCATATAAATGGCCGCATTCTCGGACATGTATTATTTAATAACTCGGTCATGGGTCAATTCAGAATCTTCGTGATTTTTGTATGAGTGGAGTTATCTTGATTTTAATCACAGAAAAAGTTTTAGCTAGGATACATATAAACTTTGCCGTCTAGAATTTTTAGAACGGCGCCGGCCGAAGAACATCATGTCTAAACTATATCTTTAAGAGACCTAGTATTGATTGTTATTGATATCAAAGTCTTGAAATTTGTTATATCATCATTTTTTAATAAATGTAATCAAGTGCTGTAGTCAGAACTGTCTATCATTAATATAACTGATAGCCGTGCGGAGTGACCACGCGGTTTGAGGCACCATATAACGGATTGCACGGCCCCTCCCGCCGGAGGATCGAGTCCTCCCTCGGGTATGGGTGTGTGTGTTGTTCTTAACATAAGTTTGTTTAAGTAGTGTGTAGGTCTAGAGAGCGATGACCTCAGCAGTTTGGTCTCTTCGAATTTCACACTCTTTTGAACACATAACTGATAATCTACTTTAAATGAGCACATTTTTGTTCCGAATTTAGTTTTTAGTAAATTACTTGAAAACCATTAGAGGTAGCGTAATGTGGGTAATGTTTTTATATCGAACTGAAGCTTCATACGAATTTTCATTTTTCTGAGTCTAATAGTTAGTGCATTCGATTTTACTTACAATCTTCGATTTTGCCAAAAATATTGTTCCGATCAAGTTGAAACTTGTAACAGTTGAGTGTGACATACATTTGCACGTTCTGATCGATGTTTGGTTTTTCTTGTTTTTTTATTTACCGCTACTTCTTTTTCTTAAAGCGAAGTATTTAGGGAAAGATATCACTCATCACTCTGAGATTTGACAATTTAAACATTAATATACTGTAGCATATGTTGACAATGTTTGGAAAAGCTACTTTAATTTTTAATTTAATCCTAGATTGTGGTGAAATACCTGTACGCTACACACAGGCGCGTTATGAGGACGTGGCTCTTGTAGCAGGCAACTGGGTAAGTCCTGGCACACTCACTCGCCTCTGTATCCCACAAATGATACAGCGCTTGATTCAATGGTTCAAATGGCTCTAAGTACTATGGGACTTATCAAAAAATGGTTCAAATGGCTCTGAGCACTATGGGACTCAACTGCTGAGGTCATTAGTCCCCTAGAACTTAGAACTAGTTAAACCTAACTAACCTAAGGACATCACAAACATCCATGCCCGAGGCAGGATTCGAACCTGCGACCGCAGCAGTCTTGCGGTTCCAGACTGCAGCGCCTTTAACCGCACGGCCACTTCGGCCGGCTATGGGACTTATCATCTGAGGTCATCAGTCCCCTAGACTTAGAACTACGTAAACCTAACTAACGTAAGGACATCACACACATCCACGCCCGAGTCAGGATTCGAAGCTCGCCTAGAACCGTTCAGCCACAGGGCCTGCCTACAGCGCTTGTTTCGCCACAGTCTGTGCCACTAATTTCAAAATAAATGGGTGCTTCAAACTTTTGTGCGTACTTAATGTGAAGGATGAAAAAATGATAACGTTAAATACCCAGGGTACGAACATATCGATGATGCTAACACATGTCAATTAATTTCAAAATTTAGAAAAGTGCTGAAGAAGCGTTATTGCAGTACTCCACTTGATAATGATCACGTGCTTGAAAAAGCAATAGCGGATTTTTTTGAATAAAAGGCATGGATGCTGTCATATGTGTGATGTTCTTAGGTTAGTTAGGTTTAAGTAGTTCTAAGTTCTAGGGGACTGATGACCTCAGATGTTAATTCCCATAGTGCTCAGAGCCATTTGAACCATCTGACACTCTCTAAGGGTTCACTTATTACATTTAAATGATTATTAAGTAGTACAGGGTGACACAGAAAAACGGGAACATTTCCACAATCCAACAAACTATAACTGATGAATGAAATAAACTGCATTCATAGTAATTGAAACCTTACCACTTTGCCATTTACGAAACACTGATGGCATTTATCATTGTTTTAAAAATTACATCCTTTAGATGGCGTCCTCCTGTACGAATACATTCGTAAAATCTGCTGTTGAGATTCCTCATTGACCGCTGCAACATCTCAGCTGGGATACTGTGAATTGCATCCCGATTTCTCTGTTTTAACTCATCCAGGGTTCTTGGTCGAGTCGTGTAGACTTTGCTCTTGAGGTAGTCCCACAAGAAAAAATCACAAACGGATAAATCTGGCGATGTAGGGCGACAGGGAATGTTACCGAATCGTGAGGTGACACGATTGTCAAACAATTCTCTCACATATGCTATCGATTGCCGTGCAGTGTGTGAGGCCTCTCCGTCCTGTTGAAACCAGGCTTCTTGAACGTTTGGAAAGTTGTTCACTGCAGGTACAACGAAAGTTCGTACCATCTCCACGTAACGGTAGGCACTGACAGTTATTGTGTTTCCCTGTTCATTTTCGAAAAAATACGTTCCGATAATCCCATATGATGGAACACTACACCATACTGTCACTTTACTAGCGCGTAAACGGCGCTCATGAACGTCATTAGGATTTGTGTTTGCCCAGTAACGGTAATTCTGTTTATTCACATAAACTGTGAGATGAAAATATGCCTCATCTGATATCCACAACTTGTTTAGAAATTCGTCGTCATTGTTTATTTTTGTCATCATTTGTTGACAGCGTCCTAATAGTAACCGGTAATCTTTGTCCTTCAATTGTTGCACCATCTGCAGTTTGTACGGATGAAATTTTTAAATCAAGATGAAGAATTCTTCGAACACCCTCCCGGTTCATTCTAACCACTGCTGCTTGCTTACGAACTGAACGCCGTCGGCTCCGTGAGACAAACTCGCGGACAACATCAATGTTCGCTGGAGAACGCACACTGCTTGGTCGTCCTGTTTGTTTCTTCTTGAGGGCAGATCCAGTCTGTTCAAAGTTATTAATCCAACATTTTATCACGTGACTCGGCGGAACGGCATCATAACGTCCTAAATTATAAAAACGTCCAAACTCCCTCTGCGCCGCTACCAAACTGTCATTGTTTTTATAAAACATTTTTATGGTTAACGCACGCTGTTGTCCCTTCCACTGATCCATGATTACTGAAATTTCGGACTGTTTATTCGCTAACTGTCACGAACTCGCAGTTCTGCTACCTGCCCATGGCTGCTACTTCTAATTTTAAACATTGCCGTTGTTCTGTGTCACCCTGTATATATTGAAAGTGGAGGACGTGTAGCAGTTCCAGAAAATCAACATTCTACGGTTTTTTCGTTTTTAATACACGACGCATCTCAGTGACACGTATGAATACTTCGTTTATACCACTGCAACCATCTAAACTACTGCATCTCAAAAAACACAGTATATGTTTGCGCTAGTCTTTGAAGAGAAGCTCCCAGAATGGCACAATTTTTAAAGAAATGTGCATCTTTCTAGTTCATTACCCTCATTTCTGCTCCGCATTAGGAGTTAATGGAAAGTTTTACAGATACAGTTAACTTCCTCTTCTATCTGCCAGCGAAAAAGCTGACAAAAGCTTGAGAAACAACGTAAAACAGCTGAGTTACTCGTGGCGCTAGGCGATACTCTTTCCGTATTCTGGCGGCGTATAATTTTGGATAAAGTAGTTGGCGGGAGCACTCAGCAAGTTGTAACGTGATACGGATCCAATAAATTTACCCCGGTGCGAAATCGATCCGAACAAACAGTGTCTTCTTTCCGCAGCCAGAAACGAATGCAGCGGAGCGAGAGACACGAAGTTGCAGAGAACTGCCTGCAAGCAGAAACCGATAAGAAATAGAAGCAGTCACTGGTCACGTTTATGATATACGCATAATGAAATTTTCTTTACCGCTGAATTCTGTGGACTGTTTTCGTTTTGTATTTCGTACAGTCAGCTGCCAGTTTTTCTTTATACGAAGGAAATTAATTAAATGGCAGAAATTTTGTCGTGGCAGACGAAACTTCATGTCAGATTTGTGTTATATCCCGAACCTTCTGGCTGTTTGGAGCAGGTCGCCTTAACCAGTTAGGGCATGTGGGCACGTCTACAGGCCAGACTCAAATTTTCTTCTGAACGCTACAAACATAGGTTCTTCCACGAAGCATGCGGAAACAGCAGCACTCGGGGATCATATATGACGGAAGATTGTGGCTTACCCTGCCACAGAGGCCTGTGTGGTGGTGCGCCTCTGTAATTAACAGTGAAAACTGAGGCGAATGAAATTATAGGCAATGAAAGAAAACACTTTCCGTTGAAGATTGGTGGGACGTTTGGTTACGAGCCGCCACTAACGCTTGTAGTACATTTGTATTTGGAATGAAAACTTTTAGATTAAGTCCCCATCCAATTCGGCTCAAGTTTCAACCATTACCCATGTGTAGCGAATGTGGTAGAAGCATGTTGTTAACACATTTTGCTGATAAGATTGTATATTACGTCGCAATATGGTCCGTGGTGGATAGAGTCAGTACCATGGCTCCTAGATCATTCTACCTCAATTATCCTTTTTTTTCCTTCTTTTTTTGTCTGGAATCATCTAGAAAAGTGACGTCACGCCATTCCTTCTGATAAGTTCGAAGCACCTGATTATCGAATTGTTGTTGTTGTCCCTTAAAGCTGTCAGATAGGCAGCCTGCAAGCAATATTGGTGGTGGTGACTGTGGTAGCCGTGGGAAATGTGACAAACCATCCTAGTGCTTGAAAGGAGGATACTGGGGCACATTTGGATAAGACCGGAGACCCAGAGGTAATGCTTTCGGCTTGAGATTATTATAGTGTTTGAGTAAGAGAGTGCTTGGTGTGCAGTTATAGGTATTTGTCTGTGAGGGAAAGACGATGGAGTAGGCAGTTTTTGTGGCGTGCTGCGTGAAGCCACCAAGTGTTAGATGAATTTAGGAAATTGTCGAACATGAAAGCAGAAGTCTATATGCAAGCAGTGGCGGATTTAAGAACTTTGCTCCCCTAGGCACACTATATTATATGCGCTCACCCCCTCTAAAAAAAATACATGTTTTAAATAATAAGTATTACCCGATCACTTCATAATTACCGTTTTGGGTGTCCCTGAACTGTACTTTGTATACGGCAGCGGATGAAACAAACTTAAAACTGCATTGTGTTAACACATTCTTGTGTCGAAAGAAACGAACACAAGGAAAATAACTGACTTCGAGTTCAGTAAGCATTCCACAGTGCTGACATTCATTCAATGTAATCAGAAAATAAAATATTTAAAAAGAACATTACATGCTCAGAAAACCTGTCTGGACCATGAGAGCTGTGGGAAAGGGGCCCTGTTGTCTTGGAACACAGCAGCTCCACTGCGGAAAAAACATTGTGCCATGGATGGACATGATTAGCCAAAATCGTCACGTAAAAATTCGCAATAATGAGACTTGCAGAATACTAATGGCGCCCACGAAATACAACGATATAGGCGCCCGATTTGACACCGAACTCCTGTTTAGTAATATACAGGGGGTGAACAGAAGAGTGGAAATAACAAAAACGCAAACATCACCACGTGTAATGCGGTGTAGGCCATAAAATAAAAGTTATTTTCCTTGTGTTCGTTTCTGTTGTCTGTCTGTTAGTGGCGGCTCGTAACCAAACGTCCCACCTAAAAATTAGCCTGCATCTCGCTTCCCACGCCCGGGTTCCCAGATTCGATTCCCGGCGGGGTCAGGGATTTTCTCTGCCTCGTGATGGCTGGGTGTTGTGTGCTGTCCTTAGGTTGGTTAGGTTTAAGTAGTTCTAAGTTCTAGGGGACTGATGACCATAGATGTTAAGTCCCATAGTGCTCAGAGCCATTTGAACCTAAAAATTAAGTCGAGCGTGTAGGAGACAACGGATCTTTGTTATACATTCACTTTTAATATGTTGTTTTACACGAAACCTTTGAAAATGGAAATAAAAGTGTTGTGTTACGATCTAAAAACTGAAGCGAACGTTTCATACATTAGAAATTAACACGTACTTTTACAGAGATGTGTTCAAAATTAAAATTAAACTGTCGTTTTACAATCTAATAACATGAATGTGTAGCAGATAAAGAAAACACGTTCGGTACTAATACGTGAATTTATAGGAAACCGTAAGAAATGAAAATGAAACAGAGATTTCGGTGCACGAACTAATAACTAAATACAGACGAACAAACACAGAACTGGATTTGCTATTACATATTTTAGAGATAAGTGTGGGAAAATCCAATTTGTTTTATAATCTACTAGATGACGTGTAATGCATTAGGGTCTGTGTAGCTAGATGCTGCATAATAAGTGTACACAATACCTTTAATCCATGTTATGGAAACAGTTTTGTAATGCAGTTGCTCTCACCATAGCTCTTTCTAACGGTATTAGCAAAGCTTTTACGTATTTATCGACAGAAAAGAACAAATACAGTTAATTTTTAGGCCATAAAAAGTGGAGTCATTCGCAAGAGAACCGGTTATAGTATGAGCTAAGCTGATCCTGTGTTGTTTGTCGGGTGTCTGAATGGTCTCTGTAATTGTTTAGTACCATACTACCTTGACAGAAGTTCACAAGACCTTGTTGCGTGTGTTGTCTAGTTCTTCCCTGGGCTCGCCTCCTATCTGGACACGTCTCCACAGACGACTCAGACTTTCAATGTAACTGAAGTTTCCACCTATGATACCAAGGGTTCTCCCAAGACAGCCGTGGGACGTTCAGCATATCAGAGAGATATTTTCGAGTCGATTTTGTGCGATATTTAGGAGGAAATAAGAATCAGAATTCCTACGGGTAAAAGAGCTTCTGAAAAACTGAAAGGGGATCCGTCACATAGTTTGTATGGAGTGTAGTACTACATGGTAGTGACTCATGTACAGTGAAAGCAGAAGACTTGGAGATTTTTGTAATGGTGTGGTGGCGAAAAATGCTAAAAGTGAAATGCAATGAAACAATAAAACAATAAGTTATTTTGAAAGTCGAAGAATAGGAAACGACAGTAAACAATTGGAAAGGAAAATAACGAGGGAAATAGCTGGGATACGTATCGTGGAAAGGTTGCATGCGGCCGGGGGAGGGAGGGGGGAGGGGAAGGGGGGGCGGGGGGGGGGTGGACGGAGTGGAAGGGTAGCAGCTGTTCCTCCCTGCAATTTGAGTGGAAACGTTCCATCCATTGCACAATTCTGAAGCATTTCTAGAAATGACATTACAGAACACTGCAGATATATTCTTCCAAGCGTGAAGCGAACAAGTTAAGTTTGTTTGGTTCTCATGTACAAGGGAGAATTTTTGCTTGCACATTCTTTATTGAGTTGTAGAAAATAATCAAATTTAGAGGTCACCACCATGCTTTCAGATAGTTAAGGGGCTGGAAAATTTAATTGTGATAGGGGGATGGAAAATGGAAGGAAAATACGAAGGCAATTTTATAGGAAGAGAAGAGGAAGTACATGAAGATGATATTGAAGATATGACACTGCCAGAAGAATTTGACAGATCACTGAAACACCTAAATCGAAACAAGATCCCTAGAGTAGACTACATTACCTCAGAATTATTCAGACCCGTGGGAAAGCTATGACAAAAGTACTCCATCTGGTGTGCAAAGTACTTGAGACAGGCGAAATATCCTCAGGCTTAATGAAGAATTTAATAATTTTTATTCCAAAGAAAGCAAATGCTTATAGCTGTTAAGCCGAAGTTGAGGAAGATCGAAAATGGTTCAAATGGCTCCGAGCACTATGGGACTTAACATCTGAGGTCAACAGTCCCCTAGAACTACTTAAACCTAACTAACCTAAGGACATCACACACATCCATGCCCGAGGCAGGATTCGAACCTGCGACCGTAGCAGTTGTGCGGTTCCGGACTGAAGCGCCTAGAACCGCTCGGCCACAGAGGCCGGCGAGGAAGATCAGTGCGAGTTTGGCTCTGAGCACTATAGGACTTAACATCTGAGGTCAACAGTCCCCTAGAACTTAGAACTACTTAAACCTAACTAACCTAAGAACATCACACACATCCATGCCCGAGGCAGGATTCGAACCTGCGACCGTAGCAGTCTCGCGGTTCCAGACTGAAGCGCCTGTTCTAGGCCACCGCGGCCGGCAGTGCGAGTTTCGGAGAAACAGAAACCAGACTGTAGCTACATGTACCGATGGACGTGAAAAAGAAGCAAATACTTGAGAAGGCAGTAAATCAAGATTGTATGCTATTCCCGACCTTATGAAATTATTACAATGAGCTTGCTTTGAAGGTAGGAAAGGAGAAATTAGGAACGGGAACTGAAGTTCAGGGGGAAAGAATAAAAATTTAAAATTTGTAGATGACATTTAAGTTCAGTCAGATAAGGCAAAAGATTAGAAGATTCAAATGGTTCAAATGGCTCTGAGCACTATGGGACTTAACATCGGAGGTCATCAGTCTCCTAGAACTCAGAACTACTTAAACCTAACTAACCTAAGGACATCACACACATCCATGCCCGAGGCAGTATTTGAACCTACGACCGTAGCGGTCGCGCGGTTCCAGACTGAAGCGCCTAGAACCGCTCGACCACACCGGCCGGCAAAAGATTAGAAGAACAGTAGAAGGGACTGGATAGTGTCCTGAAAAGAAGTTATAAGATGAACACCAACAAAAGTTAAACAAGAGTTTCAGAATGTAGTCAAATTAATTCAGATGGTTCCGCGGCGATTAGATTACGAAATATGACTTTAGAAGTAGTAGATAAATTATGTAGTTACGCAACAAAATAACTGGCGATGTGGAAAACAGAAACTGACAATAGCAAGCAAAGAATTTCTGAAAAAGAGGAAATTGTTGACATCTAACATAAATTCAGTATAATTCGAATCAGAATCTCCTCATTAGTTATTCTGTCTTACCATCTAAACTTCAGAATTCCTCTATAGCATCACGTTTCAAAACCTTCTATTATCTTCTTGTCTGAACTGCTTATCGTACATGGCTTACTTCCGCACAAGGCACACTCCACACACGCCATAAAAATACCTTCAGAACAGAATTCCAAACACTTAAATTTATGTTAGATGTTAACAAATTCACGTCGTTGCTATACGAATAAACACATCATCTGTGAATATTATTCATCGTCATCATATTCAGTTTTGGTTTAAGCGACCTTGCCTGTTCCAATGCCAAGTCGATTGCTGCTCATCTTTCCATCTCTTCTCAGGACGCCCAACATTCCTCTTCCCTTGAGGTGTAAATTAGTATATTAGTTTAGGGACTCGCTCTTCTGGATTCCTTTGAATGTGTTAAGGCTATTTCTTTCTGTACTCATCTGTTTTCTGAAGTAAGCTTATTTCACTATTCCAATCCATGAGCTTATAACCAGAGGTATTATAACTCTCATTTCTGCTGCCTCAATCCTCCTCCTTTGGGTAGGGGTTAGAGGCCAAGTCTCTGACTCATACATTAAAACTGACCCTGCCAACATATTATAAAAATTTAGTACTGTCTCTTTTCCAATTGTTTTGAGGAGAGTGCGATTTATAGTACCTATCTAGTGCTGGACGTTTTGAAGTTTGTATTCTTGATTATTGTGTGTGATACATGAGACCTCACATTCGAGACATTTAAAAGTATTTGTTAGATCTAGCGGCTTGTCATCAATTATTATTTTTGCTCTTAACTGTTCCTCACTATGAAATGTTGTGAATATTTTCTACCTTTATTTCCCGACCCATTAGATACGCTGGATTTAACAGCATACAGAGGCAAAGTGGTTCAAATGGCTCTAAGCACTGTGGGACTTAACATCTGAGGTCATCAGTCCCCTAGAACTTAGAACTACTTAAACCTAACTAACCTAAGGACATCACACACATCCATGCCCGAGGCAAGATTCGAACCTGCGACCGTAGCAGCAGCGTGGTGCCGCACTGAAGCGCCTACAACAACTCGGCCACAGCGGCCGGCATACTGAGGCAATTTATGGTTATAGACTAATGAGGTCTGCTTAGCTGTTAGGTATCATCTTTTAAAACAATATTAAGGTGACACCTATTTCTCCTTTGACATACAGTAATCTTCCTCTGTGGCTTCTCCAACATTCATTTCTTGCGATACTACTTAAAACACAGCAAATCAACCGTATCACTAATGGCAGTTTGATAATTTGCACCCTCCTGAATAATTTCTGCTGACGGCCATAGTCTGGAACCGCGCGACCGCTACGGTCGCAGGTTCGAATCCTGCCTCGGGCATGGATGTGTGTGACGTCCTTAGGTTAGTTAGGTTTAAGTATTCTAAGTTGTAGGGGACTGACGACCTCATAAGTTAAGTCCCATAGTGCTCAGAGCCATTAAAACCATTTTTTTGAAGGCCACGATTAGGAGAGAGGAAAGTTTGAGCAGATCATAGAAGAGTCGAACAGGAGACAATAAGCTGACACAGAAAGTAGGACGGAGTGGACTGTGTTCAAGCGTTCGGAGAGAGTGATAAGAACTGGTGGAGCCAATGGCTGTACGACGGCGCTGAAGTGTCTTAACTACTGGAATTTTTAAGCTGAGAACCTTTTGACAAATAGGAAGTGCTTGTTTGGGTAACTGTACACCCTCGGCGTAAAAGAAGAAGAGAGAGCTCCGCTTGTCTCCTTGACCTGTGGCAGTGTCACAGCGGATGTGCGCGGAACAGCGAGGAGCGTGGCGCGTCCCTGGGGAGGGCACAGCACTTGTCGCGACCCTGCTGTTGCGTCACGCTGGCTGCATCTGCGCAACGACGCGACGACAGTGCGCGAAACGAGGGCGCAGCCGTCCCAGAGACAATGAACCGGTACTAGCCGCGGAAGAGCGCCGGTGCTCGGGTCCACCTTCCATTACCGATGTGGTTGTCATCCGAAATTGTTTTGACGAGCGGTGGGCTGCTGTCGTACCAATACTACGTCCTTCTCGTTCCTCATCAGCAGTTTCAAGAACGATCTAGGCTCACATTTTTCCAGTAATGCTTTCGGATCGATGCTAAGACCAGTACATAACCCCTTATGAAACGAAACGCACAGGAAATTTTTTAAAAAATCATCTTCCTCTTTTTTTGCTGTTACGGTTACACTGAGGTGACAAAAGTAATGGGATACCGATATGCACATACACAGGCGGCGATGGTATCGCGTTATTGTTGTTGTTGTCTTCAGTCCAGAGACTGGTTTGATTCGGCTCTCCATGCTACTCTATGCTGTGCAAGCTTCTTCACCTCCCAGTACCTACTGCAACCTACATTCCTCTGAATCTGTTTAGAGTATGCATCTCTTGGTCTCCCTGTACGATTTTTTCACTCCACGCTGCCCTCCAATACTAAATTGGTGATCCCTTGATGCCTCAGAATATGCAATACCAACCGATCCCTTCTTCTTGTCAAGTTGTGCCACAAATTTCTCTTCTCTCCAGTTCTATTCAATACCTCCTCATTAGTTACGTGATCTACCCATCTAATCTTCAGCATTCTTCTGTAGCACCACGTTTCGAAAACTTCTATTCTCTTCTTGGTTCAAATGGCTCTCAGCACTATGGGACGTAACATCTAAGGTCATCATTCTACTAGAACTTAGAACTACTTAAATCTAACCAATCTAATGACATCACACACACCCATGCCCGAGGCAGGATTCGAACCTGCGACCGTAGCGGTCGCGTGGCTGCAGACTGAAGCGCCTAGAACCGCTCGGCCACATCGGTCGGCTATTCTCTTCTCGCCCAAACTATTTATCATCCACGTTTCACTTTCATTCATGGCTACACTCCATACAAATACTTTCAGAAACGACTTCCTGACACTTAAATCTATACTCGATGTTAACAAATTTCTCTTCTTCAGAAACGCTTTCCTTGCCATTTCCAGTCTACATTTTATATCCTTTCTACTTCCACCATCATCAGTTATTTTTCTCCCCAAAGAGCAAAACTCATTTACTACTTTAAGTGCCTCATTTCCTAATCTAATTCCCTCAGCATCACCCGACTTAATTAGACTACATTCCATTATCCTCATTTTGCTTTTGTTGATGTTCATCTTATATCCTCCTTTCAAGACAATGTCCCGTTCAACTGCTCTTCCAGGTCCTTTGCTGTCTCTGACAGAATTACATTGTCATCGGCGAACCTCAAAGTTTTTATTCCTTCTCCATGGATTTTAATTCCTAATCCGAATTTTTCTTTTGTTTCCTTTATTGCCTGCTCAATATACAAACTGAATAACATCGGGGATAGGTTACAACCCTGTCTCACTCCCTTCTCAAGCACTGCTTCCCTTTCATGCATTGGCGGAGCTGCCGGTTGTACTCAGGTGATTGATATGAAAATGGTCCCAAGGCGGGAATTAACAGTCTTTGAACGCTGAGTGGTAGCTGGAACTACACGTATGGGACATTCCATTTCGGAAACGGTCATGGAATTCAGTATTCTGAGATCCACACTGTCAACCGCGTGGCGAGGATACCATATTTTAGGCATTACCTCTCACCACGGATAACGCAGTGGCCGACGGCCTTCACTTAACGATCGAGAGCAGCAGTGTTTGCGTAAAGTTGTCAGTGCTAATAGACAACCACCACTGCCTGGAATAACCGCAGAGATCAATGTAGGCCGTAGGAAGAACGTATTCATTACCACAGTGTGGCGAAGTTTGGCGTTAATGGGCCATGACAACAAATGACCAATGTGAGTGCCTTTACTAACAGCATGTCAGCGCATGTCGCTGCTCGTGAGCATATTGGTTGCACACGAGATGCCTGGAAAACTGTGGACTGCTCAGATGAGCCCCGAATTCTACAGCTACACCTACACCTACATGGATATTCTGCAAATCACATCTGAGTGCCTGGCAGAGGGTTCATCGAACCACCTTCACAAACCTCTTTTATTCCAATCTCGTATAGAGCGATGAAAGAATGAACACCTGTATCTTTCCGTACTAGCTCTGATTTCCCTTATTTTATTGTGCTGATCGTTCCTCCCTATGTAGGTCGGTGTCAACAAAATATTTTCGCATTCGGATGAGCAAGTTGGTGATTGGAATTTCGTGAGAAGATTCCGTCGCAACGAAAAACTTCTTTCTTTTAATGATGTCCAGCTCAAGTCCTGTATCATTTCTGTGACACTCTCTCCCATATTTCGCGATAATACAAATCGTGCTGCCTTTCTTTGAACTTTTTCGATGTACTCTGTCAGTCTTATCTGGTAAGGATCCCACACCGCGCAGCAGTATTCTAAAAGAGGACGGACAAGCGTAGTGTAGGCAGTCTCCTTAGTCGGTCTGTTACATTTTCTAAGTGTCCTGCCAATAAAACGCAGTCTTTGGTTAGCACTCCCCACAACATTTTCTGTGTGTTCCTTTTAATTTTTCTGTGTGTTCCTTTTAATTTAAGTAGTTCTAATTGTAATACCTAGGTATTTAGTTGAATTTATTGCTTTTAGATCAGACTGATTTATCGTGTAACCGAAGTTTAACGAGTTCCTTTTAGCACTCATGTGGATGACCTCACACTTTTCGTTATTCAGGGTCAACTGCCACTTTCCGCACCATTCAGATGTTTTTTCTAAATCGTTTTGCAGTTTTTTTATCTTCTGATGACTTTATTAGCCGATAAACGACAGCGTCATCTGCAAACAACCGAAGACGGCTGCTCAGATTGTCTCCCAAATCGTTTATATAGATAAGGAACAGCAAAGGGCCTATAACACGACCTTTGGAAACGCCAGAAATCACTTCTGTTTTATTCGATGACTTTCCGTCAATTACTACGAACTGTGACCTATCTGACAGGAAATCGCAAATCCAGTCACATAATTGAGACGATATTCCATAACACGCAATTTTACGACGAGCCACTTGTGTGGTACAGTGTCAAAAGCCTTCCGGAAATCCAGACATACGGAATCGATCTGAAATCCCTTGTCAATAGCGCTCAACATTTCAAGTGAATGAAGAGCTACTTGTGTTTCACAAGAACGATATTTTCTAAATCCATGTTGACTGTGTGTCAATAAACAGTTTTCTTCGAGGTAATTCATAAAGTTCGGACACAAAATATGTTCTAAAATCCTGCTACACATCGACGTTAACGATATAGGCCTGCAATTTAGTGGATTACTCCTACTACCTTTCTTGAATATTGGTGTTCGGTTGGTAAGTGCTTATGGTAGGGTTTGAGTGTGGCGCAGAGCCCACGAATTCACGGACGTAAGGTGTCAACAAGGCACTGTGGAAGCTAGTGCTTACTTGGAAGCTATTTGGTTACTTGGAACCTATTAGCGACCTTGGATGTTCTCAAAAAATGATGGAATTTTTATGGATGATAACGAGCCATGTCACTGATAACAATTATTCGTGACTGCTTCGAAGAACATTCTGGACACTTCGAGTGAATGATTTTGCCCTCCAGATCGTCCGACATAAATGCCATGGAACTTTTACGGGAATAATGGAGAGTATAGTTCGTGTACCAAATCCTGCACCGACAGCACTTCCGCAATTATGGACAGCTATAGAGGAAACATGGCTCAATATTCCTGCAGGAGACTTTCAACGACTTTTTGAGACCATGCCACTTCGAATTGCTGCGCTACGGCACGAAGGAGGGGGTCCGAAACAGTATTAAGAGGTATATCATGACTTTTGTCACTTCAGTGAATTTCTGTATAAAATCCGCTAGTGCAGTTTCGGCCTGTAACTGTTTTAGACTGAAAACATAAACACCGATCGCACATGGAGAATTACATCACTGCTCTTACATATCTCTAGCGCCAAACACGTGACGGCTGAATTACAAAACAACACAAAAAGAAGTTGATCAACACACTGTGTATTGCACACAGAGAATCATGATACAAACAGGTTCGCGTAACATTTTTCAGTTTTAGAAATGGATGTTACATTACTTACATGGCCAGCTGGCTAAAGTGATTCCTTGGTCGGATATCTCACGTGTAGGTTAGGTTGGAAGTGACAGTTTGCTTGTGAGTTGACAAAGCTAACGAATGTGAATGCGAAATAAAGATTGCGATCACCGACTGATCCGTGGCGAGTCCGAAGTTTGCATTCCGGTCATATTTAACGCACATTCCAATATTTAACGATTATTCTAGTTTATAAAAAGCTTAAACTGTAACAATAATTCAGAAAATGTATTTTAAATAACAGAGAAATCCCCGACAAGTATTTCGCTGTACATTCATTATAAATGCAAGGAGATTTGGGGTAGGAGGGTAGGGGTATTAGGTAAATTTTTACCAGTGAACTATAGTAACGAAATAGCGATTCAAAAACATGGGTCGTCCTAGTCAGTTACGCGTGCTTCAAAAACTTACCAACTATGAGAAACTGTGGTTTTGTAATATACTATAATTACTACAAACAAGAGAATGTTTCCAAACATCGCTAATGAAAGCCTTAGGCCCGTAAGCACCTCAGCAGCACTCTGTACAAACAAATCAACAAATGCATCTTCCAACAAAATGCTGTTATTTCAGTAATTCCAAAGTGCTGGTCGAAACAGGAAACAGGCCACAGATGTAGGTCAGTGGGGGCATTACTGTGCTTTGGGGGACGTTCACATGGGCTTCCAAGGGGCGCGTGGGAGAAATTGAAGGCAGTATGACAGCTCTGGACTACGTGAACATTATTTCGAACCTCCTGCATTATTTCATACTTTGATGTCTTCCCCGACAGTGGAAGCACCTTTCAGCAGGACAACTGTCGGAGTCGTAACACTAGAATATTCTTACAGTGGTCTAAGGAGCTTCATATTGAACTCACGTTGATGCCTTGGCCACAAAATTTTCCTGATATTAACCCGATGGAACACATCTGGGACGATATCGGAAGCTAGATCTGAGCTCAAAAACCACCAGCTCCTAGTTTGCGGGAATCACATGACATACACGTACACTCTGGCGCCATATACCTCCGCAAACATACCAAGTACTTCTTGAGGAATTCTTGCCATGCAGAATAATTGTTTTATTACGTTCCAAAGATGGACTAACACTCTACTAGGGAGGCCACCATAATGTTCCGGATTTTCAGTGTAGGGGAATATGGGAAGACAGTGCAAAATTTACTAGCCGTATCTGTGACTTTACCGGTGGTGACCGTGTTGTAGAATTTAGAACAGTAAGCCGACTGGCAGAGACAAGATTCAATGTTCTTTCCGAGCCAAATACTTAAAGAGTAGTGTCTCATTACAGCAACGGTAAATTATTTCTCCATATTTTATAATACTTTTCGTTGTTCGTAACGGTATGTCTCTCATTTGTTTCAGTTATTTGTATTGGTTTATTTTATATGGCGTAGTGCATTCCCTGCCTCCATAGACATTCTTTACATTTTTAGTTTGTGTAGTCTCTTTTTCTATAATTTTTTGCTAGTTTTAAATTACTGTAAAGTTCTGAACTTTAGTAACAACTTCACGTAAATTATAAAGAAGAAAACATTTAACAGTCCGATATCGTTTCTAAGAGAGTACGATCGCACAGATACACAGAAAATCAAAACTAAAATAAAAATACGAGTGTAAGCAAATACATAAAAATATTTTGTGTTTTCGTCCCGCAGAAAAGAAGTTGCCGCTGGCGTAAATATATCAACTCACTGTTGACCCACAACGTTAATCGATCCTAGAGCTGTAGTAAGTCAGTGAATCAAAGAGTTGTATTGCAGTACTCTGTTGGGGAAACATCCGGACGAAAAATATGTCAGTTATGAACAAACAAAAAAACTGTAGACATTAGGATCATAACATTACCTATTGGGTAAAAATGTTAGGGCATAGTTTCACCTATTTCCAAGCTGACTTAAAATATAAAAGTTCAGGAACTGAGTTCACAGACAGAAAGAAGAAAGAGGAGAAATGGTACTTTTAATGTCAAAATGGTTGGGTTTTTTCGTTTACGGCAACCTCCAAGGCAAACTGATGCTTTTTGAGGTAAGCTTTCAAATACCTCCATTCGAGTGCCTCAGAGGAACAACTCAGCCTTCTGGGCGGAGCAGATCGATGTCGGTTTAAATTTTTAGGTAAAGGCTGCTCGTGATGCACGTTTCGTGTAACGCGTCATTCACTGTTATAGATTGAGGACATCTGTGTTTCTTCCCTGATGCCCAAAGGAACGCGAAACGATCGAAAGAGAAGCGTAGTTTAGAATGTCTCGACAATTCCGACGTCATTTGAAGCGAAGCAAAAGCTCTGATACCTCAAAGTATGGTACTGTTGAAGCAAACACCTTGGCATTCGCCTCGATTTAGAAAATCAAACGGAAAACGGAATCTGCCTGACTGAAAATGAATGTGAATGCAATTCCCACGGTGATGCGACCCTAGAATTATATAAACTTAACCATCTCACTTAGGTCCCGATCTGGGTCTAACAGCCTTTCTCTCAACTTGCTCTTTTCTTCAGTTTGCTCAGTTCGGCAGAAACCGCAGACTTACAAAAAGAAGACATAACTGGCCACTCGGTCTATTTGTAAGAGATCATCTTCGCTAGTGAATTACTTACTACTTCCTTAGGATACCATCAAATTCTTTCTGCTTCTCATCTGCCCTTTCTAATATTCATACAAGATTAATTAGGAGGAGACAAGAATACTCGCAACGTAATGTGTCCCAAAGGATAATTAGCCGGCCGCGGTGGTCTAGCAGTTCTAGGCGCTCAGTCCGGAACCGCGCGACTGCTACGGTCGCAGGTTCGAATCCTCCCTCGGGCATGGATGTGTGTGATGTCCTTAGTGTTGTGGCGTAACAAGACAGCTACGCCACACTGAAGTAGCCGAAAGGCACGCGTTAATCTCACGTAGGCTAGAGAGAGGTCTGAAACAGGATACGAAATGAATGGTAGCAAGAAAAGTACGTAGCTGCTATAATACTTAACTTTTAATCCATCCTTTGTATACAGCATTCCTTGACGATACAAGTGAGACTCTATCTTAAAATGGTTAATGGCGCCTTGCTAGGTCGTAGCCATTGACTTAGCTGAAGGCTATTCTAACTGTCTCTCGGCAAATGAGAGAAAGGCTTCGTCAGTGTAGTCGTTAGCAAAGTCGTCGTACAACTGGGGCGAGTGCTAGTCCGTATCTCGCGATCTGCCCTGTGGTGGCGCTCGGTCTGCGATCTCACAGTGGCGACACGCGGGTCCGACATGTACTAGTGGACCGCGGCCGATTTAAAGCTACCACCTAGCAAGTGTGGTGTCTTGCGGTGACACCACACTTAGGTTAGTTAGGTTTAAGTAGTTCTAAGTTCTAGGGGACTGATGACCACAGATGTTAAGTCCCATAGTGCTCAGAGCCATTTGAACCATTTGATAACTGTTTAACACGTTTGGTTGCGGTCGTTTACTAAGAGATCCAAATTAATTAAATAATTTTTTTTGCAGTCAATATTTTTGGGTGTAAGTTGTGTGAACTACTCTTGGTTGCTCTGTCGACCTTAAATTCCGCGTTGTTGGGCCACTGTTTTGGAAACGCTAACACAAGAGTAATCTACTTTGTCAAAGCTTTGCGTATCAGTAGGTATAGCAAGTTTCGAATAGGCAATTGCAGCTATGTTGTTGATAGAAAATAAAAATCAGTTGATAGAGAACAGTCTACAGCGATTCCGTAACGACAATAACGATTTAAAAAGTCAGTGCTTTTACAAAAAGTAAACAAAATTTCCCAAACTTCGTAAAATTTCATGAAGCGAGACGTTTTATCTGCCGTTTGCTAAGGCACTTAGTACGTTACATGTTCGATAGAACATTTGCAAGATATGGTGTTGGACGCGTGAATTTACAACCTGTTACAAAAATTCGTGTTTGAACATGGAAAGCCACTATTTAAAAATTTCTGCATGTACGCTTGAATATTTCCGATGCCTAGAAACATGTGAGGCAGTCGGCAGTAGCTAAGCATGCTATTCTCGAGTACTACGCATATGCTGCAACTTTCCAATAAGAAGAATTGTCTATGGAATAGAAAAAAATCGCGAAAAATATTTCAGGTTGTTTTTAATAAGACATTGATATCTGTTTGCGGTTGTATGTCTAAGAGCTAGTGATCGAATAATTTTGTCGAGCAATGTTAGCCCCTGATTAAGCAGTCAGCTTTTAGAAGTAATGATAAAATAATTTTATTCGTACTTCTGTAACTTGAATTATA